>NW_020956009.1:47330-100579 GCF_003031625.1 Empidonax traillii | reverse complement strand
AGGGTGTCTGGAGCATCCCAAAACCTCGTGCTGCTGCAGAGGCTGTTGCAGGTGATGCTGATGCTGCAGGAGGGGTTTCATCCCAAAATGAAGGACAAGCGTGGGGCAACAAAACTGGGAGTAGCTGAGCCCAGCGCAGCGACTGCGCTGCTGGGAAAACTAAAGCGCTTCTGTCGGTGGCTTCGTGCTGGGCTGGCGTGGAGGGGCCAGTCCACCCTGGGTAAATCCATGGGCTCCATGGAGGTGAAGATCACGCTGTGGGGTCCCTGTGGGTCAGGCAGGTGTTTCTGCAGGGCGTGAACCCGGTTTTGGAGTCTCATGGGACGTGTTGGGTCAGCGCACTGCTCCAGCCGTGTCCTGGGGAGGGGGTGGGAGCCAAGTGGCGTCTCTGCCGTGCTCTGTGCCGTTGCTTGAAGGACGTCATGGGGGTCTGAGCTTGAACAGCCAGACCTGGATGAGGTGCACCCTTACCTGTCTCTATGTGGGCTGCCCCAGTGCTGTAGGGAATGCTTTGTTGGCACTGACTTCTCCATGCCTGGATGAGGGCTGATCCCCAGCACTGTGGGCAGCAGGGCAAGGGAGGGAATTCTCTCCCTCTGCTCTGCTCTGGTGAGACCCCTCCTGCAGTGCTGCCTCCAGCTCTAGGGCCCCCAACACCAGAAGGATGTGGAGCTGCTGGCGTGAGTCCCCAGGAGGCCATGGACATGCTCTGAGTACCAGAGCATCTCTGCTATGGAGACAGGCTGGGAGAGCTGGAAGTGTTTGGCTTGGAGAGGAGAAGGCTCTGGGGAGACCTCAGAGAACCTTCCAGTGCCTAAAGGGTCTCCAAGAGAGCTGGAGAGGGAGTGCTGTCTTACATCTATTGCTGATTTATTAGAAATGCACACTTTTAAATAGTTTCCAGATGTCACTTTATTTCTGCGGGCTTGACGTGCTTTTTTAATTTGATTTTTGTGTGTGTGACTTTGGAGGAGGGAAGAGTCCCTGTTTTTGCCATGAAGAAGACAGTGATGAGCTGCTCTGGCAGCATGAAATCCTTCTGAGATAGTTTGAAATGCTCAGTTTGAAGGTGCGTTTCCAAATGTATCTTCATAGAGTTTTCAGTGGATGCCAGGACCATTTGTTTTTTTTTTTGGACCTCTCTCATATTCCGCACCCCAGTCCCACCCATGCCCATCGCTCTCACCCAGCCTGCAGGGCATGTGTTGGGTTGAGCCTCCCCTCATCCCTCCTCCTGGGAAGGAGCACTTGGGGATTTGCTCGTCCCTTTCTCCTTAGAACGTGAGGTCCTTGCAGAGCCCCCTCGTCCCACCACACCGGTGTCCCTTCCACGACCGAGTCCATCAGGGACACCTTCTGACACAGGGCTTCCCTTCGTTCCTCCGCAGGCAGCCGGTGACCCAGGGCTCTCCCGCTCCTGCGGGGATGGCGACGCCGGACGTCAGCGTCCACATGGAGGAGGTGGTGGTGGTGACGACGCCCGACGGCGCCGTGGACGGCGGGGGCATGGAGGAGGTGAAGACGGTGCTGGTCACCACCAACCTGTCCCAGCACGGGTAAGAGACGGGGTTGGGGCACTCACAGCTCACCGGGGAGTCCCAGTGCTTCGTCAGGGCCTTGGTGACACCCCAGGACCATACCCAGGGATCTGCAGCTCTGAACTTGCAGAGCAGGCTTGGCTGTATTTTTCTGTTAAAGCTGAGTTACCACTGGTGGTTTTGAGCTGGTGCTGGTACCCAGAGTAAAAAGCAATACAGCTTTTTATTTATTTATTTATTTATTTATTTATATATATATATATATAAAAAAACCAAAACTCCAACTCAAAATATCCTTTCCTGAGCGGATGTGGATGTTGGAGTGGGCACAAATCTGGTTGGAACAGGACACCATTAGCTAAATCAATGTTTTTTCTGCTATTTATTTCACAAGTGCTTCACTAAGCTGTGTACCTCCAAGAGATGGGTTTGACTGCAGCACGGTGAGGGTGGTGCAGGTGGACTCCCCTTTCCTGAAGGTGTGGGGGGGTTTGGGGCTGTTTTTCAGCCAAGCTCTGCAGGAACCTCCACTGCCAGCAGTGGGAGTGAGAGAGGTGGCCTTGAAACCACGCAGTGCTGAACGGGGAGGCACCGCTGAAAAAACCCAGAGTTGAACGTGTCTGATTGCTCAAGTGCTGTTGTTTCACCTAATTTCTGCCTTTTTTGTTGGAATTTCAGATTTGGGGCTGTTGGTTCAGATCTGGTCTGTTCAGTGGCGGGTTGCCCATGGCGGTTGGCTGGTACCTTGAAGGCCCACATTGGTGATGGGCTCTTTGCTTTATTTCTTTGTTTTTCATGGGATGGTGCCCAGAGCCATTTTTGTGCTTTGCTCTTTGGGTGGGCAGAAAATCCATATGAACACCTGGAGCTGGATCCAGGCAGGTTTGTCTGATCCAGAAGTCCCTGTACTTGAAATAAGTAGGTGGTGAGTGGCTGTTTATTGTTCTCCATAAGAAGGAGGTGTTTGTCTCCTTTTCTCAAACACGTCTTTGTGTCAATGCCCTGGAGCTTTGGGCAGGGCAGAAGGGGACAGTGTTTATGCTGCAGTGCATTCCCTTTGTGCTGCTCCAATCCAATGGGATAAAACCCATTAACAGATGAATTTCTGGCAGAGAATGGACAGGGACAGGCAGAGGCAAGAGCTATCAGTGCTGGGATGGGCAGGATCTGCCCAGCTCCTCCACATCCTGAGTCTGTGAGTGCTTCCAAAATCCTTCTCCATTCCCAGAGGAGTGGGTGATGGTGGGGAAGAGGGGTTCCACTCCTCTTGCTTTCTGTCCCTTGGTGACTTCCTTGGCTCCCTCAGTGGAGAAGCAGCCAGACGTGACACTCGGGATATGTCTGCTCTTGGATGCAGGACGGTTCCTGGTTGTCAAGTAAAAGCTTGGAAACCTTTTCTCACCCTCCCAGGGTCCCCTGGATGGTCAGGAGCAGGACTGCTCTGCACAGCAGAGACAGGAACATTTTCATTTAGTCACAGCTATGAGCAGAGATACCCTGGCAGGTACGAAGAGATTCCCTGAGGGTTTTCTGTGCAGCTCTCTGGAGAAGGGCTGCTGAGCAAGGTCCTGGCTCCCCCATGCTTGGGGATGGTACTGGGTCCATGGAAAGGATGTGGATTTGGGGTCATGGAGCAAAACCTGCTTGACTCTCCTTGCCGAGCAGGGCAGTGGTGTGGTGGGGGGTGGCAGCATGAGCCACCCAGTCTTTCCATGGCTTTGGATGGTTGCCTTCCTGGGGCTCTGCTCCCACAGGAGTGCTGGCTTCCCCTCCCTTTCTCTCTGTAGCCCCAGCTGGCATCAGGAGAGTGACTGCAGGCATGGGCTGAGATCCCTCGGTGTTGGCTCAGTCACCGCTCACATGGGGAGCTTTCAACTTGCCTTGTTTGGCACTTAAACCAAACTCAGCTTGGGGGCTGGTGCCTTTTTTCTAGTGCTCCTTTGGGTATGGATCTGCTATTAAAAAAACTCCCTGTGCACCCAATTGTTAAGAACTTAATTAGTTCATGTGTTTTTAAAGAAAAGGCAGAGGGAAATGGGAAAATAATAATGAGCCAGAAGCTTTTCTCTTTGGTCTGCGATTAGAAGGGATCTGTGCTTGGTGCTTGTATTTCTGATCAGCAGCCCCAGCTCAAAGTTTTTGGGGGGAGACTTTCCTCTCTCAAGTTTCCAGCCGAGGCAGGAGAGAGGAGAAAGGAGACGCCAGCCTGGTGTGTTATCCACACGTGCTTTCTTCTCTTCCTCCCATCTGGTTTATGGATCCTCCTGGGAAGGAAGATGAGAACCATCCTCCCTGGGCTTCGTCATGGCAACCAGCAAAGGCAGGACTGGCCTGGGGGGGTTGCACTGCTGGGGCTTGGAAGGTGTTTGTGTTTTCTCTTGCATCTGCCTCCGGAATGGGATGGGAGAAGCAACGTGGAGACACTCTCCTTTTTTTTGTGGTTTTATCTCCTCCCCGGTTTTATCTCCATGGCAGACACAGACTTCAGTTGCTTGAATTTTTAGTCCAAGCTTGGAGTTGGTTTGTTTGTTTTCCTCTGGAGGTTTAAGGCGTGGGCTGGGTTATTCCTCCCCATCCAGTCGTGCCTTTCGGTCATTTTTGGGAGCGGTGTGAATGCGAGGGAGTCCTGGAGGAAGCTCTGTTTCAGGTGCTGACTTTCTGCTGCGGGGTGAGTTGGTGGAGGTTCTTGATGTGGTGGCAGGTGGAGGCAGCTCAGGGTCGTGGCTTTGGGGTGCTGGGCTGTGCACACCAGAGGTGGTTGCTGCCTCTGGCACCCTGCTGAAGTGGGACATACTTTTCCTCAAATGCACCTGGAGAAATGCAAGAACCCAGCAGCAAACTGATGAAAAATAAACAGGTTATGGTTCTTCTGTTCTTCTGTCAGACCGCCACTTCTCTAATACTCACCTGTGTGCAGATGCCTTAGCAAAGAATTTACCTTTTCAAGTCCTTTTGTATTACCCATCTCCTTCCCCTCCCAGGGCTCTGGGCTGTTGTTCTCTGGGAGGTGCAGAGCCAGTGTGACATCCATCCCCTTTCTGTCACAGCTGGATCTGCCTCCATCTCTCTCTTCTCTGGAGCAGCATCTCCAAGTTACTCACCCGGTGAGGCCGAGCTGCTGCCCACACCTTCTTTATCTCTGTGCTGCTCCCCACAGGTACCTGCCCTGCAGCTGCCAAGGGGAGGGATGCTTTGAAGCTGCAGTTCCACCCTGGAGCTGTGTGTTAGGAGCCAGGATGGAAAAACCAGTTGCTCTTGAATTTCCTTGTCCCCGTGGCACCGCGGATGGAAAATGCGGTTGCCAATGAGTCATTAGGACCATCTTTTAATTCACCCATGATACCAAATTGGGGTAGATTTCGTGTTTGTTTTCTCTGTACAGTCTTCCTAGAAAGTTTATATGCCTAAGTATGTGAAATTGTATTTCCCCCCCTGCCCCTGCAGGACAAGTTCGATGCAGCAATTACTCGTCTTCAATAACACTGCCAAACATGCATCTTAAAAGGGAGGTAGATTTAGATGGGATTTTAGGAAGAAATTCTGCCCTGTGAGAGTGGTGAGGAACTAGCTCAGGTTGCCCAGAGAAGCTGTGGCTGCCCCATCCTTGGAAGCATTCAGGTGGAAGGTGTCCCTGCCTGTGGCAGGGAGGAAAACACTAAGAGAAGGTGGAGATCCCCAGTGTAAGAAGGATGGAAGCAGTTGGATAGCCAGCTATTAGTGGATATCATGGGTATATCAAGTTCTAAGGGGCTCAGAGATCAGATTGTGAGGGTCTGTAGCTCATGTTATGTCATCTCTGCTCACAGATCCGCTGTTGGGATTTGTCAAACTTCTTTATAGTGTCTCTGTGGCTCCTTGAGGTCCCACTCCCACAAGCATCCTGCATACCAGGGGATTCAGCCAGTCCTTTACCCAGACAGCAGCAGCATGTTTCACACATGTTTTTCCTGAGGAAATCTCAGGCAGAGCTGCCAGGAGCTGGCAGTGACTTCTGAGCAAGGGGGCTGTGCTGACAGCATCCCTCCACGCCAGCTCTCCAGCGTGGGCTGGGCCGGAGGCAGCTCCACGGGGCTGGGATTAAAGGGGATGCAAGGCAGAGCCAGCCAGGCTGCTGACAGGGGCCTGCCCACTGTGGGGCTCTTCATCTCCACATGGAAAAATGGAGCTGAGCCTCCCAAACCCAGAGCTCTGACTTTTAGCTCTTGTGGGAAAATGTGGTCGGAGGGACTTCTGAGGCGATGTCTCCGCGGGGCATCGGGCGTGGGGGTGGCACAGCCACATGGCTTAAGGATGTCTCCGGCTCTCTTTCCAGCGGTGACATAAACGAAGACACTCTGGAGACTGAAAATGCAGCCGCTGCAGCTGCTGCTGCTTTCACAGCCTCCACACACCTGAAGGAAGCGGTTCTAGGTAGGTCAGCTCCTTCCACAGCCCCTTGGTTGAGCTGTGCCAGCTCCACTACCCCCAGTGTGGCACAACCCTGCTCTGGTGCTGGCTGAGAAAGTCTGGGCGCTGCTGTGCTGAGCCACCAGGGGTACCAGGGATGTTCTCTTGCTGGCCTTGAGGATGCTGTCCTGGCATCCAGGGGAGCCCAGCGGGCAGCAGGGGGTTGGATGATCAGGAGGGAGCTGGCAGTGCCTGGCTGGGCTGCTGCTGCCCTCTCCTGGTCTGGGATGAATCCCTGTGCCCATCCCTGACTTCTGCCCTTCCAGCTTGCCGTGGGGATGTCAGTTTTGCAGCAAACTCACTGGCTTTGGTTACAGGTAAAAGTGAATTTAGGGAGCAAAAACCTCGACCAGCTGGGCTGGAGTTGACTTAAAGTCAGTTTTAGTCTAAAACCAAGGGTGTCTCCACCCAAATAACATCATTCCTTTCTTTTTTATCGAGTGAGACCACTGACTTCTTCAATTCCATGGTGCTCAGCTGCAGCTGGGTTGGCATAAATCTACCTGGGCTGTTTTGCCTGAGAAATGTGGGTGGTTGGATGCTTTAGTTGCAAAGTGTACCTGAGTGGTGGCCACAAACCCCAATACAGTCCACCATGCAACATCTACTCTGTTTTCATGCCTGAGTTTCAAAACTGCTCTTGGCTGCATGTGTGCCTCGGGGAGGTGAATGGGGGGCTGTGGCTCACGTTTCTCTTTGATCTGTCCCTTCCTCTGATCCCTGTGAGAAGTGAAGATGGCTGAAGATGAGGACAGCTTGGAGGCAGAGATTGTCTACCCCATCACCTGCGGGGACAGCAAAGCCAACCTCATCTGGAGGAAGTTTGTGTGCCCCGGGATCAACGTGAAGTGTGTGCAGGTGAGAGCAGAGAGCCCAGCTCTGGGCTCCTGCCCGTGCTGTGGGCTCACCTGGCCTGGCCTGCTTGTGATGAGCTTTGGTAGCTGTTTTGCATCAGAACCACGTCATGCTGGAAAAGGAGGAAATTTTCCTGGTGCTGTGGGGTACCTGATATTTGTCTTGGCCAAGTCGAGCAGTTTTGGCTGGAGAGGCGCTGCCTCAACTAAACGTGTTTCTGAAAATTTTGAGAAATTTGGGCACTTCTGGTATCTGCTCAGTTGGAAAGTTGATAGTTTGAGAAGTGGCCATGTCCTTGTTAAGAGAAGCAGTTTCTGATGGACTGATGGTGATGTTGCTCTGTGTTGGTAGACATGGGCATGGAAAAGAGGAGACCTGGACTTGGGAAATCCTTTGAGTTGAGCTGTAAGGTAGCTCTTTAAAGAGCTACCTGGTTCACAGCTGGACTTGAGGAACTTGGAGATCTTTGCCAACCTTAATGATTTTATAATTCTATAATTCTGCAGGTTGCTGTTAGGTCAGCACGTGTGTTCAGTCATGGCTGGGTGTGTAGGGCAATAAAAGGCAGGGAAAGAGTTGACAAGGTGTTTGCCAGCTGCCTGAAGCTGCTTTTCAGTAGCAGTGGGTGTGTGCCGCGAGGGAGGCCAGAGGTTCCACTGATACCGGTGGGAGCAGGAGGTCAAAGACCAAATGGTCTTTGGCCCCACAGATGGGTTCCTTCCCTCTCACCTGTGGGGCTTAACATGTCCCTGGACCCAAATGTTGCCAGTGT
This sequence comes from Empidonax traillii, assembly GCF_003031625.1. NCBI lineage: Eukaryota > Metazoa > Chordata > Aves > Passeriformes > Tyrannidae > Empidonax > Empidonax traillii. The sequence continues at coordinate 92,968 of NW_020956009.1, read as the reverse complement.
AGCCCAGCTTTTCCTGAGTCCACTGTTAGTGGGAGTGTGAGCAGCTCCCTGCTGTTCATGATACTTTGCACAAGCTGTTTTTCCCAGCTGTCCTGCCTGGGCTGGGCGCTTCAAACTCACACAGACCCCCCAAGCCCTTGGCTCTGAGCAGCAGTTTGACTAACCACCCATGTTTGGCTTTAATCTTTTTAACTCAGACAGGGTTCTCTGGGGTGGGAGGTGTGTGCCAGCCATCTGGTTTGGTGCTGTTAAATGGCACGTGGAGGCTGCGGTGCAGCTGCACCCACTGCTGGGCACCGGGAAACGCCGCCGGGCCCCGCGGCTGAACCCTGCTCGCAGGGCACCCCCGGGCTATTTACAGCTTGGGGCAGTGATGGTGCACCTCTGCCTTCTGCAGTTTGATGATCACCTAATTAGCCCCAAGGAGTTTGTCCACCTGGCAGGCAAGTCCACGCTGAAGGATTGGAAGCGGGCGATCCGGATGAACGGGATCATGCTCCGGTGAGTCTCTTCCATTCCCCCCTTCTTTCTGGGGGAATTGTGGTGGGGTAGAACAGAGCCTTGGGCACAGTTGTTTTCCTGCTGAGGGAGCAAATGAGCCACTAAACGTTTGTTTTAATGACAGCCTGGCCCCAGATGTGGTCAGTCCAACGCCTTTGCTCTGTCCTTGTGCCTAGGGAATAATTTGGGGCAAGAAATATTTCTCTGGTCGTTTTAGGGCTCGAACCACACTGAGATCCCAGCTGGTGTAAGGACACTGGAAATTTTAATGGCCACTGGTGGTCAGGCCTTGCTGTCTGTGGGTCCCCAGTATGACCCACCAAATGAAATTGGTCTGGTCATCACTAATGTTCTGGTTGCAGCAGGTCTGCTTGACATTACTTGGCAAAAAAAAAAAAAAAAAAAGAAATTCTTTATGCAAGCATTTATCTTGTCTAGTCTTAACTACAGTAATTCAATTCTTCTATGGTCTTCCTGAACACCAGCCTGAGACTGTGATTTAATTAAAGTCTGTCTCTGCCTTTGGGCAGGATAAAATAGCATCACCTCTTTCTCCAGGAATTGTTGGTGGCTTTGTGCTCTTTTCACAGGGTAACATTGCCTCTCCCTGTATTCTTCTGCTTCAATGCAGGCCTCTCCCATATTCCTCTTAAGCAGCTTTTGCTCCACGTAGATTTTGCATAATAGGCTTAGGCTTTGACAAGGCAGGGCTTTGAGAGGGGAAAAAAAAAACTTCAGGAGGAATGTGTGAAGGCAAGGCCAGCAGCCCATGGGATCAAATCTTGGGAAGCTCAGGGGGTTGTTGGCCAGCAAGGCCTGGGGATGCTTCAGACTGGGAGGATCCCTTATGCCAGTGTTGCCACCCTCTTTGCTTGAGGTGACAAACTTGATTTTAGTTTATGAATAAGGTTATGCCCTGTCTTTTTTTGAGGTGTAGAACTAGAAAGTGAAGGAAGGAAGAGGCTCTCTGTGGTCTCACCCTGAACTGAGACTCGAGCTGACCCCTCTGCTGGGAGCTGCAGCTTCTGAGGGGATGTGCTGGTGCGACCAGAGAGGCACTTTCTCCTCCCCTTCCTCTCACAACAAACGAGTTCATCAGTTCCAGTAAAGGCTCCTGTTGCCTCTGAAAGTTTGGTGTGAAGGCTGCTAGGAGCTGCATCTCAGAGCTCTTGGCTCTTGCTGACGGGCCTGTCCCTGTGCTTGCTCCCCCTCTTTCAGGAAGATCATGGACTCAGGAGAGCTGGATTTCTACCAGCACACGAAGGTGTGTTCCAACACGTGCCGGAGCACCAAGATCGACCTGACTGGAGCCAGGGTGTCCCTGACCAGCCAGACATCGACGGAATACATCCCTCTGACTCCCGCCTCTGCTGATGGTACGTCCAGCCATTCCTCACATCAAAGCACAGGAACCACGGTCCCTTAGGGCTGGAGCTTCCCTTCTGGCCTCCTGCCTCTCCCAAAACCAGGCAGCTGAAGCAGAGGACTGCAATTAATCTGTAGTTGTTGCTCGATGAAGTTCCCTTCTGTCCTCACTGCTGGTTGGGCTGTGTCCATAGGGATCAGCTTGGCTTCTCCTGCTGCTCAGGGTGCCTGGGCAGGAGTCCCTTCTCCTTTTAACTCTAACCTGACTTCTTCTGGAATAATTTAGGGGTTTTTATTTAAGGCTCGCTCATCAGGTTGGTCTGATGAAAGATTAAAGAGAACTGGGGGACGCAGCAGATTATTTTTTTATCTGTGCTTGTGAATGTCGATCATAAAAGTGGGATTTAAATGATGGGGTTACGTAGCTGTAGCCCTGAATTTAAATGGCTTTGAACTGAAAGAGGGTAGGTTTAGATTGGCTGGTGGGAAGAAATTCTCCCCTGTGAGAGTGGTGAGGCCCTGGCACAGGTTGCCCAGAGAAGCTGTGGCTGCCCCATCCCTGGAAGTGTCCAAGGCCAGGTTGGACAGGGCTTGGAGTGACCTGGGCTAGTGGAAAGTGTCCCTGCCCATGGCAGAGAGGTGGAATGAGAAGTGCTTTGAGGTCACTCCCAAACCATTCTCTGATTTTATGAACTTGACCTGTAATTAGAGGCAGCTGTTTTATTGGAAAGCTTTCTAATTTTGAAGTACTTCTATATTTCGTAACAACTTTTGCTTCTGAGCGTGAAGAACAGCCCCCAAAGTGCCCCACATCCCAAGCTCCTAGTGGTGCCTGTGGGGCAGGGTAAGCCCCTTGGCTGGCTCTCCAGAGTTCCCGTGGCACCACATCCTGGTGCTGAGGTGGGGGAAGGTGATGCCAATGCACGGCACAGCCTGCTCTGAGCCCTCCTGTTAAACACGGACATCAGCCCTCTGATGGGAGACACTTCCCACACCGCTGGGCTGTGCTGGAATAACCAGAGCCCCGAGGGCTGCCGAGGAAAGGAGCGGAGTGATTGGATTTAATGGCAGCAGCTGAGCATTCCAAACACTCTGCACAGCTCTGTGGGGCTCTGGCCAGATTCCCATCCATCCCGCTCCTGCGCACGGCTTGAATGACGCCGGTTCCTCGGCTCTATGGTAACAAAACCGCTGAGATTTGGCAGAGCTGGAGGGAAGGGAGGGAGCCCTCCTGCATCCCCACACAGCTGGGGGGCTGCTCTCCCCTTGGAGGCTTTAGAAACCCTCCAGACAAACGGTGGCTGGGTAAAAAGGGCTGCCAGAAAAATCAGACTCGAAATCTGTTTGACTTTTGCCCTGAGCAGTTACTGGTGTGTTTGCAGGGGAAAGTGGGAGGGAAATGCTGCTCTTGAGCACGTGTTCTCGTGCTGCAAGGGTTGCAGGAGTAATCCCTGGGGATTGCACTCCAATGTGGAAAAATAAGTACAGCTGGCACAGCAACCACTTGGGCGTCTCCCTCTGTTCAGTGCTGGGAGTTGGATTCAAACAAAAGTGATCCCGTGCAATAAAAAGGAGAAGTCACGGAAATGCAGCAAGGGAGCGCTTCCCTTGGAAACAGCCCATGAAAATACAGGGAAAAATCAGGACTTGGGAATTTTTTTTTCTTTTCTTTTCTGCTATTGGTTGCAGTGAACGGATCCCCGGCTACAATAACCATAGAAACATGTGAGGATGCCAGTGATTGGAGCACCAGCATCGGAGGTATGGCTTGAGAATCCCGCTGGGCTTGGCCCAGCCGGGTGAAGGAGGTGTGGGGAAAGAGGGAAATAAAAGGGATGAGGAGCAGGAAGGACCCTCTTGCCAGATCATGCCTCCTTGCATGAACCTCCACTGGGATTATTCCTTTGCTGCTCACAGAGCAAAGAGCAATGTTATTTCCCACTGGTGTGTGGGTGTGCTGCAGCATCACCTGGGGATGAAATTGTTTCCAAGCATTAAGATGTCAAAGCCACGGCCAAGTGTGGCTCCAGGAGTTTAAAAAAAACCCCAAACCTATGAGAGGGGTTATAAAGTCCTTCTCTTTCCTTGGTGTGCTGTGAGCAATGGACTTCTCTGTAGCATCAGTGTGGGGCAGGGATTGGTAGAGCAGGTCCTTCTCTGGCTGCCCCTCCTTTGGGCCCACGCTCTGGGTGGGCTTTGCCCCAACCCCCTGACCTCCAGCCCAGCAGGACTGCACCCCTGCAGGGGGTGTCCACAGGGAGCCCACAGCAGGTGGCCATTAAACCCCTGCCGAGGATTTTGAGGCTCTCCTTGCTTTCTCTTTCTCCAGATGACACCTTTGCTTTTTGGCAAGGTCTGAAGGACATGGGTCTCCTGGAAGAAGTGATCCACGAGTTCCACCAGGAGTTGGTGGAGACCATGAAGGGTTTGCAGCAGCGAGCGCAGGATCCCCCACTGCAGCTTGGGGGTAAGGACCTGAGCACGGGGCTCAGTCATCTTGGGAGAGGGGTTTGTGGTTTTTTTTTCTCCTTGGAGATATCTCGATGGCACTAGAGGGACAAAGCCCATCACAAAAAATCCCATTTCTTGCTGCTCTCTGGGCAGGCTCTTGGCTGTGCTCAGGGACACTTCAGGTGACCTCAGTTCTCCGATTCCCTGTGCCTGGGGCTTCCTCTCTGCTGGCTTTGGGTCTGGACAAACTCTTGGCTTGGGAACTGAGGTGGAATTTAGGCCATTGGAATAACGATACAGCACGCAGCTACTGTGCCAGCAGATTTCTTATCACCCCTGCTAGGCAGGAGAGGACTGTTTACACGCTGGAGACCTCTTGGCCTTTCTCATGGCTTCTGCCTTCTCCTCTTCCCCAGCCTCTTGTGTTACCCTCCTGCAGATTTTGGCTGTCTCAGCTGGACGTGTTTGCTGTCGCGTGGCTTTTTCCAAGCTGTAAGTAGTTTGCATGGGGAATTTTGCTTCCTCAAAGGTCTGTGTCTTGTTTTTTAAGATGCTGTTTTACTCAACAACGTAGTCCAGAACTTTGGTATGCTGGATCTGGTCAAGAAGGTCCTGGCCAGCCACAAGTGCCAGATGGATCGCTCGAGGGAGCAGTACACACGGGATTTGGCAGGTATGTCCTCAGGCCGGTCATCGCTGCCTTCTGTTTTGGGCTAAGAAAGTGGGGTTTGTGTTAAAGCTGGTGTTTGCTAAACCAGCCATGGTGGGACTAGCTCCAGGCATTGCCACAGTCCCTGGGAAGCTTGTCCAGGATGTAGGCTGAGCCAAACTTCTCTCTCCAGCTCTGGAGCAGCAGTGTGACGAGCACCGCAAGCGAGCGAAGGAACTGAAGCACAAATCGCAGCATCTCAACAACGTCCTGATGACCCTCACTCCTGTCTCCGTCCCCACACCTCTGAAACGTCCCAGGCTGACCAGGGCCACCTCCGGACCAGCTGCCATCACCTCCCAGGTCCTGTCCCAGCCGGCACAGCTCGCCGTCACCCCCGGCGTGCCAGTCTCCCAGATTGCCAACCTCCCTCTGGGCAAAGTGGTCTCGGCCCTCCCGCCCTCGGTGCTGGGGAAGAGCCCGACCCAGCCCCCCGCTGCCAGCTCCCCGGCCTCCCCACTGCTGGGGGGGTACACGGTGCTGGCCTCCGCCGGCTCCACCTTCCCCGGCACGGTGGAGATCCACCCGGACGCTTCCAACCTGACGGTGCTGAGCACGGCCGCGGTCCAGGACGGCAGCACAGTGGTGAAGGTGGTGAGCCCCTTCCAGCTCCTGACGCTGCCAGGGCTCGGCACGACCATCCAGAATGTGACACAAATAGCTCCCAGTGGGAGCACGGTTGTGACTGTCCCGTCCGGTGCCGCCGAGGCCGCCGGGGACGAGCACGCTGCCGCCGCCATCGAGGTGACCGCAGTGGCCGATGAGGCGGAGCAGAAGTGAGAGGGGGGGACTTGCCTGGAGGGACGCTGGCCGTGCCACTCTGGGGGGAACTGCCTCTTCTCTGGCTGCACTGTGGGACGAGGAGTGGTGTCACGAGGGGCACGGGCTAACAAGACTCAGAGTGGCTCGTGTTGGGAGCGAGGAGGTTCAGGTCAGAGGAAAAAGAGGGTGGAGGAAAGATGCCCAGAGAAGGGAAAGGCAAAAATGCTCTGCCCTGTATGGAGGAGAGAAGAAAAAAAGAGCTTATTTTTTTATAAAGCTTTCCTCCCCTGTTCTCTTGGAATAGTTATCCTGCTCTGGCTCATCAACCCTGCCTCATAGGCAGGCTCAGCCAGAGCAGTGTCCATTGGAGGAGTGGGCAGGAGCAAAAGGAAGAGCAAGTGAAGCTGCCAGGGGGTCTGGCATGAGGGGAGCTTGTTGCTCCCCATCCCCAGGGGCTGCAGGGATGGAGAGGGACTGCCAAGAGCAGGAATTCGGTGGATCTGTACAATCATCAGCACCAGGAAGGGCTCTGTGGCAGTGTGGGCGCTGGCCCTGGGAGGTTGGGTTCTGTATGTGACACTGGCATTTTCGGGTGGCAGAAACAAGTGGGAGCTGTTGTGACAGCAGTTGTGTTATGGTGGTTGCTCAGGTCTGCTGGGGGAAAAGAGTGGGAAGAGAGAAACCCAGAGGGCCGGGAAGAGCTGTGACTTCTGAGGATTTAGGGTCCTTTTCTAAGTTTTCTCAAAAAAAAAAAAAAAAAATTCCATTCTTTGAGACTTTGTGTTTTTTTAAGCCAACGGCGATTTTTAAGCAAAGCCCTGGTTGGGGAAGCTCATCCTGCACGGCAGGGCCGTACTGCTGAACATGCAGGGCTGAGCCCAGTGGCCACGCTCCGAGGAGCTCGCACTTCCTCACGAGGAGGGGACCCCCGGTGTCCCCGGTCCCCACATTCCTGCCGGGCGCCTCATCCCGCTGGGTTTGAGCAGCTGCTCCACGATGGGGTGTTCTACCCCCTTCCCCCCAGGACTCCTTCAGCCGCCCCACCCGCTGCGGTTCCCAGCAGGTCCCATCCCAGGGCCCCTGCGTGCCCTGCGGCCGGAGCGATGCTCTCGCAGCGTCTCCGGCTGGAAGGAGTCGGGTGCTCGGAGTGCTGGGGCTTCTCCAAACTTTATCTGGCAACAGCAGCAGCCACAGGTCACTTTAATGAGTTAATAAATATTTTTTTGAGAGAGCGTTGCTGGTTCATTGTGTCTTCTGCGTCTGGGTGCGACAGCCGGGGTTGCAAAGCGGGTGCTAAGGCAGGACAGGAGCACTTTTTATTGGATATAAATGGACATGTCCTCTGTGCTCTCTCTGGCTGTGGGCGTGCAGGGAGCCTGAAACGTGGCTCCAAAGTCTGGTTGTCCATGGCACGGCTGGGACCAGCTGGCTGCACCCAGTGCTGATAACCACCAGTCCCCAAGCTGTGTTTAGGAGAGTTCTGACACGTAATCATGAGGAAAAGTGATCTATTCCTCTGAGGCATTAGATTTGCTTTCGTTTCAGCTGAGGCTGAGCCGGGACTGCAATTGAGGAGGAGTCCTGCCTTATCAGAGGCTTTTCCCTCCCAGCTGCCTGCTGTTAAGATATCGAAGTCTTATCTGTGTACTTGGGACAGCAGTAGCGTGTCAGACCAAGGAAATATAAACGGGTTGTGATCACCCTGAGCCGCCTTTTGCCTGTCCAGCGTGAGCAGCGGTGCTGAGCCACACCTGGGGTGTGTTTCCAGCCCAAATCCCCCTGCTCCCTTGCTGTGACGGTGAGTGAAGGTTCGTCTGCACCACAGGGACAACTTTCTCCAGCAGTGCTGGGACTGGAAAGCCGTGGTGCCTTTGTCCAGCCCTGAAGAGCTGCGGGCTGAGCATCCTGCTCCAGCCATCTCTGCTTTGGACAAACTCATCCAGGTTATCCAGGGACTGCGGGAGAGGGGACATCCAGGTGGAAAGGGGACAGCTGGAGGGACCTCCTGGCTCCTCTGTAAGGGTATCTGAGAGGTGGCATCGGAGCTTGGGGTGGGACAGGATTGGGGGCAGCTCTGTGGTGGTGTGACAGTGCTGGGGACGTGGCAGCGGGCAGCAAGTGCCGGGGCAGAGCAGGCCGGAGGCAGCAGCTCTTCCCCGGCTACGTGCACCTTTACCTGCCCTAGAGACTATAGATCACCTCACCGGCAAAGCATTCCCAGCGTGGGCGTACTTTGCCCTGCTAAGCGGCGCTTCCTTGGGATGTCAACAGCTCCCCAAGCAATAAAAGGCTCTGCAGGCAGATTTGGGCTGGTGCAATCCTCCCCTCCCTTGGGCAGCTCCCGGGGCAGCCACTCAGGAAGGTGCTGGTGGGGCAGGCCTGTTCTTCTCGAGAGACCCCCTGGGAATGTTGAGGGATGCTCTGGTGACGTGTTCCACTCCCGGGGGTGGCTGTGCTGCTCCTGGGTGTGTCGCGGTGTTTCCCCGCTCTGCCGAGGGCAGCTGGAGGCTTGCAGAGTCAGCAACTCGTGGGAGGATGAGGGCTGAAAAGGAAAAGCAAAGAAGGAAGTTGTCTGCAGCAAGCTGTAAGCAGAAGTTATAAATTAGTGTCGGGATGAGTGGCCTTGTGCTGGATGCGGCCGTGGGGACTTGAGCAACATGCCCTGGCCGTGGGGACAGTCCCGTGTGAGCGTGGCGGTAGCTCCTGGTCCTGCAGCCCTGGTTTCAGCAGGGATGGTAAAGCATCCGCCGTGGGGGGCACGTCCCAGCTGTGGATCAGCTGTTCCCACAGAGCTGAGATCTGGGGCTCTGCAGGGGGGAGCCCTCAAGCCCTGCCCTCTGCATGGGGGCTGCACTCACCAGGGTGGGCTCCCAGGGCTGCAGTGAGTGTTGTGCGCTCCACAACTGGATCATTGCAGTGGATTCCAGTGTGTCCACCTGCGGTGAGAGCCTGGGGTCCCTGCAGCAGGGCTGGGGCTCTCAGAACCCACCCTGCTAGCCTGGTGCTGCCAGCAGCTGCCTCCCTGGGGTCCTTGGGTCCTCAGCCGTGCTGCCCTCTCCTCCCGTTGGGAGCCCCTGCTCCACTCACAGCCGGGTGTGGAGGACTCGCATCCAGAGAAAAATTACATAAGGGCTGCGGATGACTCATGCCAAGTCCCTGTTTTTTCCTGGATTGTGTGGTGATGGAGACTCGGCTGCTTGCATTTTCTCCTCCAGGTATCCACGGAAGCAGCCTGCAATATTTGGGGAAAAGTAGAGTCTCCTGCTTCCCGGGTATCCGACCGGCAGCGCTGGGAGCAGAGCTGTGCCATGGTCCTGCCTAGCAGATGCCTGGGGAGGGCCAGGGAGAGGGGGCTGTGAGAAATCACGAATGTTCACTCAGTCAGTGGGTCTCTCTGGGCTGGTGAGGCCTGTTACCAGGACAGGAGATGCTCCAGCATCCTCGCGGGAAGGCTCTCCCACCTCCCAGATTGTCCTCGGACAAACCCTGTGCGTGCAGCACACAAAGGGCAGCGGACCTGGGGCTGGTGGGGCAGTAGCAATGACTTCGTGGAGAGACAGCTCCGTGAGTGTCAGCCGAGCCGCCGCAGGAATGGAAACCGAAACTCAGCGCTTTCCGCTCGGTGTTTGTTTGTCTAAAATCGGCAAATCCTGGGTTTCGGCTCTCCCCCGCCCTAATGCTGTGGATGTGGTGACGCAGCCCTGCCTCCTCCCTGCTCCGGCGGTGGCTTCCTGCGCCCCGCGGCCGGCGATGGAGGGACAGCAGAGCGGCTCCAGCCCGCCCTGCTCCGCGGCTTCTCGAGCCTTTGCATGTGCCGAGCAGGGCCGGCAGCTTTATGTAATAGAGTGAGAACTGCTTGTTCCTGGAGCTGGAGGGAAAATATCCCACCTGTAAAACCAGAGCGAAGCCTCAGTGCCAAGGCTGCTCCGCCTGGGTGAGCTGGGCACTGCCCGTCCTGGCTCGGGCACCTGGGAGGGGGTTGTTTCAGGTATTTTGTTTGTTCTTCGCTGATGCTGCTTGAGCTGTGGCACAGACCTTTGTTGCGATTTAGAGTCAGGGCTGCAGAGGGGGACAATTTCTGCTCACAGGCAATACCAAGAAGGGACAGGCTGTATCTCTGTGGAACACCCTGATACCAGGGCTGGGCCTCGCTTGGCTCCAGGAGTGCATCCTCACAGGGGAGAGGATCGCTCCTTCCCCCCCCAGGGATGGAGCCCTGGTGCTGCCCAAACTGTAACAGTTCTCATGTCAGCTGCGAGGACAAGGCTGGGAAGCCCTTTCCAGTGGGGGCTCCGTGGGGGTCAGTCCCACCTGTGGAGCTGAGCTACCCACTGCACACAGAGCGGAGCCTGGCCTTGTTCAGGTGGCTGTCCCACCACGAGTCCAGCAGTGAGCAGAGCATTGGAGCACGGACTGGGTGGGTGTGCCACCCAGGAATGCCCACAGGCCTGGGCTGTCCCACTTCCCTCTGTGGTGGGAAAACCCCTTTCCCTCGGGGCTCCCCAGGGTGCTGCTGGATGGGAGCAGGGCGGGGGTTCCCTCTGAGGGAATGGCTGAGACCGCACAAAGCTGGAAGGTCAAAAACATTGTTTCTCTTCCTCCTTCTGTGTTGACAAACACGCCAGAAACCAATCCCTGCCTCTCCTTCCTCCCTGCTCTGTTGCCGCCAGCGTGCCCCACGGGCTGCGTTTCCTCCTCCCACTTGTTTTGAGGAAAAACTTCTCTTTCTGTGGCTGAGGCTGTCTTTGTGTTGAGGTGGCACCACCAAGCGTGATGTGCCCATCGCTCGACGGAGGGATCGAACAGCGTTGCTGTCAGCAGGCAGACTTTGCCTCTGGTGCCTGCTATCTTTACAGCCACTTGTAGCTGGAGGTGTGTTAGTTTTCCCTGGCTGTTTCCAGGGCTTGCAGCTGGCTTCTGGCATGAAGATAATTCCATTAGGTGGGACTGCTGGAGCCCGACTGTAGCGCTGGGCCCAGTGCAACACCCGCTTCACAGGTTGGGGCTTTCTGAAGCCTCATGCCCAGGCTGGTGAGATGCTGCTGCTGTGGTGTGTTCCTGGGGCTGGAGGTGGGTTCCAGGGACTTCCTGGGGATTTTGCTTGGGTGTGTGTGTGTTTTGAGAGGATCTCGGGCTGCAGGGTTTGTCAGCTGTGTGTGAGTACCACCCGATAATTCGCAGCAGCGCCAAAACACACAAAGGGAGGACGCTGCCCCATGCTGGGATGAGGTACTGAGCTGCTGTGGGGTGGGTTTGGTGAGGTGGCAGGGGGCAATGGTGGGGGGCTGAGGATCCCCCACTCTTCAGGTGCTGAGGAGCCCCACACTGGGGTGCTGAGCATCAGGTGATGGTGCTTGTGCAGTGAGATGTGCCCACAGGCTGAGGTGAGGGCTCTTGCCCCCGGGCTGCATGTTCTGCCCCACGAAGCCCGATGCAAAAGAGGCTCTGCTGCTGCTGGGGGTGGATTCGGGGTTTGGGTTTGTTTTTGGCTCGAGGCTGATCTCTGCAGCGTGTTCACCGTGCCAGGCGGGGAAGCGAACGGAAAACGAAAGTGATGAACAGAAAGGCAGGAAGGCAGCGCTGCTCTGCCCCCACCGCCCTCCCCCCGAGCACCATTAAAAGGCTGCCGGGGGGGCCAGACTGAGCACCGGAGCTGCCGCTCGATATTCGTTCATAACTCGCCGGTGCCGCCGCAACCTGAGCTGGACCGAGGCTGAGCGCGGGGATCCCCGACCCTCCGCGGGTGAGCAGTGGCTCCGGGAGCAGCCCCCGTGGTGGGGGGAGAGGGGAGGTCATGACCCGGGTGAGACTCGGACCCCGATGTGCGGGGACGGGCGAGTGGAGCGGGACGGGGCTGGGAGGCTGGTACCCCCAGGAGCGCCCGTCCTGTTCGCTGCGGGATGCGGGTGGTGCTGTCCCGCCGGTGCCGGTACCGGCTCCTGCTTCCCTCGGTGCCGGTGCCCGCTCCCCCCTGGTGCCCCTTCCCCCTGGTGCCCGGTGCAGTCTCCCCCCGCCCGCTGGCGGTCCCGGTGGCGGCTCCCTCCAGTCCTGGTGGCTGCTCCGGCTCCCCCCGGTGCCAGTGCCGGTTCCCCCCGCCCGGTGCCGGTGCCTGCTCCTGCTCCCCGCCGTGCCGGCGGGCGGGGCGGGGCGGGGCCGCCGTGATGCAATTTCCGCGAAGTCCGGCCCCGGTTTGAATGCGGGGAGGCCCCAGAAACGAAACTGCCGGCGGCGGCGAGTCCCCGGGTCCCCCCGAGCCCCCCACCCCGGCGGCGGCGGCGGCGGTGAGAGCGGAGGGGGAGGCTTCGAGCGCGGGGGAGCTCCGGGGATGGGGGGTCTGCGGAGCGTCCTGGGGGGCAGCAGGACCGAGGGTGCCCCCGGCAGCCCCGCAGCGAGCCGTGGGGTGCTGCAGGGCGTGCGGGATGCTGCAGGGCGTGCGGGGTGCTCATCCCTCTCAGCCCCCGCCCCGGCTCGTCCCTGCCCGGGCTGGCGCGCCTTGGGGAGAGGAGGGTCACGGCCAGGGTGCAGGTCTTGGGGTGCAAAAGCTCTGGATCGAGGATGGGGAGAACCCCAGGGGTGCAGAGTGCCGCCTCTGGTGGGCGAACGCCGAAAGCTGCCGCCTCTGAGCTCCGAGGATCTGGGAGCTCCGCGTGAACTTCTTGCAGTTGGGTGAAGCAAATGCAGCATCTCGGGGTGCCGGTACCTGGGGGCTCTGCACGAACGGAAGGGTCCGTGCCTGCACACCCACTCGAGCAGCGGTGTCGCGGCTGTCACCACGGCAGGCGGGACGGTGCTGGCTCTTGGATGGGATGTGGAGTGAAGCGTCTGGTTGAAAGAGGCTGGGGAAGGGGGTGCCCCGAGAACTTTGGAGGCTGTTTTTGCGCTGGAGGGAGATACCGGCGGGGTGCGGTTTCGGTGCAGCCAGGAGGAGGACTGTGGGCAATGAGGTGGCACCGGGCAGCATCTGCCAGGCAGCTCCTTTTCCACCGTTACCAAACCCTCTCGGCCAGCCCGGCTGCACCAGTCACTCGTGGGCTGCTGGGGATGCTGGGACGGTCTCGCACTGCTGCTCCGAATGCTTGGAGTTGGGGAAAAACTCCCCAGTGCTCAGCCGGCTCTGATAACTGGGATGCGGGGCTGCAACCCCTCAAGGCACGCGGTCCCCTGTCCGCATCCCCACAGAGAGCTGTCCCAGCACTCTGATCCATGTCCCTCGCTCTGATCGAGGGGCGTTTGGCTTACTCCAGCCTAACGCGTTGCCTAATATCCTGTCAATAATTAACCAAGTGCTGATTCCGGGGAAAAACCGCCTTCCTCCTGATGGGATGGGATGGGATGGGTGCGGAGCGTCAGAACGCAGGGGCACGATGAGCTTTTCTCTGCCACGGCCGTGCTTCCACTCGCCATTGCCGGGGAAATGTGATTATCTCTGGTCCCAGCGCTGCCCCGCGAGGCGCCTGCCGGGGACGATGCTCGGACACGGCGTGGCCCGGCCCTGACCCCAAAGCGGCTTCCTGAGGGCGGAGGAAATGCTGTCCGCGGTGCTGTGGTTTGGTTTGCTTTGTGGCGAGGCTGGACCTGTGCTGGCAGTGGGGCTGTGTCGGTGCCTGGGGAGGGTCGGTGCGGTTGGGAGAGAGGCAGATACCCACCCTGATGGGTCCATGAACCTCCATGACCTGGGGGTACAATAAAACCAGCCTCTCCATCTGCCAGGGTGAGTTGTCACCCGTCAGTGGGATGTGAGTGGCTTTAAACACTGGTCTGGGCTTTTCAGGACCTGTGTAAAGAAGGTTGCTTTCCTTAAAATATGCAAAAGTCAGCTTGTCATCCGTGATCTGTGTGGCTGGCTGGTAAATATTGCTCCAAATGTCCCATTTTTGTTGGGGCATTTGGATTTTGCCCCAAGACACCAGCTGACATCAGTCTTATTCCCAGTGGGACAGCTGTCTTACAACACACCTCCCTGAGCTTCCTCATGCCCTGAGTCTTCTCTCCACCCCAGCCTGGAATGCAAAATTTCCCCTAGCTTTTGTCTTTATTACTTTTTTTTTTTCTCCTTTTTTTTCCTGGTATAAGACTGTAGAGGGAAAAAGGCTTTAATTTGCGGGCAGTGCTGGTGCTGTGCAGAGACTTTGAGCGGGGTTTGCACTTCCCCTTCCGCTTCCCTCCCACCTCCAGACCCAGAGCGTGTTCTGGCAGTTTGCTCAAAATCAAAGGCTTTCTTAAAAAAATAAACAGCAAGGGAATTGACCCCTTTAAAGGTGGAATATTCCCTCTTAGTTTTTTTTTTTTTTTTTTACAGCTGGGCTGCCCTGCCCGGGCATGAATTCCAGGAGCAGCCTGGCTGTCCTGCAAGATTTTTATGGGCAGTTCTTAAGCGTTTTCACCGGGTTTGTCGGTGCTGCAGGACAGTGTCTCCCATGGGTTGTGGGCGTGCTGGGACCAGGAAGCTCGGCTCCCTCTCCGTGGAGCCAGGTGCCAGCGATCAGGTTTCGTCCTCTCCCGTGTGTGTAACTGCGGTATTTTGGAGTTTCCAGCAGTTACGGTGTTGCGCAGATGTTGCACAAACCCCCAGCGTGAGTGCCTTTCCCAGAGGGCCCGTCCCGAAGGAGGAGTCTTCCAGAGGAAGGAAGGTGAAACTGCTGTCGGAGGGATGCCAAAGTGTTCCCGAAGCTGCAGATGTCAGCTCTGATTCCACTGGGAATGCGCTGTCCCCGCCAGCTTCAAAGGAGCTGAAAGGCTCTTGGAGGCCGAGCGTGAGTTGGGTCCCACTCCGGGCATTCCCAGTGTGGAGGTTTGGGAACAGCCTGGCCCCCCCAGGCCCTTGCTGCCACCATGTCCCCCCATGTCCCTCCTGCCCAAGCCAAATTCCCGGGACAAGCTGGGCCTGCAGCCGCAGGGGTCCCTGCCTCTGCCCTGGGGTCCCAGTTAGCTTCAGCTGACCACTTAATTCCCAGGGAAAGCCGAGTGGGAATGCTCTCTCTTAGCAAACAGTCTCCCCAGGCCAGCACAGGAGGGAGCAGGTGCAGGGATTTTCCCTCCTGCAGCCCAGCACAGCATCCTGAGGAGCCGTGCTCAGAGCAAACTATGTCTCCCCACACCACTGCCTGGATTCCCAGGCTCCAGGGGTTTTTCAGGGGCTTATGACCCTGGAGCAGCCTCCAAGCAGATCCAGGGGGTCTGCAGGCCCTGCCAGCACTGTGCTGCTTTTCCAGTCTTGCTGGGGATCAGCAGAGCATTCCCTGATGCCCTTGGGCAGGAGGCACAGTGTCCCATGCCCTGTCCTGCCTTTATAGGTGCTCTCCTGTATTTTTATTGTTTCCCAAATTATTTCATTTCAGTGGAAAGCATTTTACTCTGCATCAGTCAGCAATCAGGCAGCACCAGAACCTCTGCTGTGGCTCCAGCCTTTCTGTTTTTTGTGGTAGAACCAGAGCAAAGAAAGAGCTCCTGACCCCTGGGCTGCAGAAACAGTTTTAATCCAATGGCCGTGACCTTGTTACAGGCAGAGGATGGGATATCCTGGTTCTCTGCTGGTCCCAGCCCGTTCTGGGTCAGGGCTGCTCTTCTTTCACTGCCAGCCTGCACTGAGTGCTGCAAGTAAAGGTTTGGAAGTGAAGGCACAGAGACGAGTCGGGGTGATTTAGCTCTGGGTGCAGAGCTGATGCCGTGGCACAGTGACCCAAATCAAGCCAGCGCTGCCGTGGGAGTCCACCACGGAATCCCATGGCTTTCCAAATCAGAAACCTGCAGCTCTGCCCAGTGCCAGGCTCGCTGCCAGGCCTTGAGAGATAAACTGGGCTGGTGTTTATCCACTGAGCACGTGTCCGACCTGATACACACAGAGAAGTAGGATGAGGTGATTCCTTCCTGGCTTGGCAGAGGGTGGGTGCTGTGACACTGGGATGGGAGGTGAGGACCCCTTTGAGGGTGAGCTGGGAGGGTGGGTAATGCTCTGGCCACTTCCAGCTCAGTGTTTGCTGCCTGGAGCTCCAGCTGGAGCGGCAGCTTTAGAACCCCCTGCCTGCCTCCCTCAGTGCCCCTTTAATCCCAGAGGAGGGAAAAGGATTCTTAACTAAAAGTGAAAAGCATTTCTGCAGAAGCAATGCAAGGTTTTTTCTCCTCCTCCTCCATTGTCCACTGGACCTCAGCTGTAAATCTGGCTCTTTTCCCAGTATCACTGGAGAGCCAGTCCACTGTGGCTGCTGCTCAGGAGCCCTCGGCATGAGGCTGGTGGCTTTGCTTGGCAGCACACCCTGCCCGCGGATGTGCCTGGGCATGTTTCCTTCACCCTGGCCACGTGGCCCAGCCACCAAACCCCGCAGCATCATTCCCAGGGATGTTCCTGGCCTCTGGTTGCCCAGGAAACTGATGGCAAATGAAGGCGCTGGTGGCTGGAGAGGGCAGTGAGCTGTGAGTTGCTTCCCTCACCGCCAGGGCCGAGCTCTCCCAGCCGGATGTTTACTGAGCTGTCAGCTGGGGAGATGCTGGCAGGTCCCTGTTGCTGCATGCCCATCTCCTGGTCTTGAGTGCTGCATCCTGGGAGCAAAGAGGGTGGTTCCTTCCTTAATTAATTCCAATTAGTCTTTTGTGCCACAGGGGCAGATGGGCTGAGGGGCTGGAGCTGGGTTCCTCTCACTTGTTGTGGGGCTGCCCAGCCAGCCCAGGGCAGAGAGCAGGAAAAAGAAAGAGAAAGTTGGCAGGAGAGAACAGAGGCGGGGAAGGTGCTGGCAGCGGGAAGAGGAAGTCGGATCGTGTGGCTGTGGTCTGGGGGGAGCTTTGTGGCCACCTTGAGGGCCGTGCTGGACCCTCTGGGGCAGCCTCTGCTGCTTTGCCATGTCGGGTGGTAAATGCTGATGGTCTACGGGCTGCGGCACACGGGACCAGGCTGAGCCCTGCTGGGAGCCAGCACCACTCAGCAGTGCGATCCCTGTGGGACATGGTCCCCTGGGACCCAGGGTGGTGCGGGAACAGAGCTGGGTGAGTGGGTGGGGGCAGACCTCAGGTGCTGTGGTACGGAGTGTGAGGGTGTCTGGGTGGGGTTCCTGGCTGTGCTGGTGACTCCGTGTGCACCCAGCCAGGAACTGTCTGATATTTCCTGCTAAGTCGCTTGTTCCTTGTTCTTTTGTCAGGCTTCATGAGCTCACACCGATGGCTGGCAGGTATGTAGAGAGCTAGGACACATCCACTCACTCCATGGCACCTCCTCCCCCCGGCGCCGCCTGGTAGGACCTTCCCGGACGTTCATTTTGCTCCGCTCGAGCCACCGCCAAAGATGCCGACAGCCAACGGCCCACGGGTGCCACTGGGCAGCCTCCAGAAGCAGCTGGATCTGCTCCTGGTCTGCTCCAAGTGCAGTGTGAAGGAGAATGAGATCACCTACCACCCGCGGGAGGTGGAGCACAAGTGCATGTACGAGATCCTGCTGGCCCGCTGCCGCAGCCACCGGAGCACGGCCTGGAGGAAGGTGTCCCGGCGGCCCGGCTTCCCCAACCCGGCACGCTACGCCGTCTGCAGGTACTACGTGATGGGGCTGGGCTGCAGCAGGCACAAGAACCAGTGCACCTTTGCCTGGAGCGCAGAGGAGGCCATGGTCTGGAACTTTGAGAGGGAACACCAGCTGGAGCGCCGCTGGCTGAAGGCGGCAGTGCTGCAGGCTCAGCTGGGGGGTCAGCCCCCCAACGCCTCCCACGCCCCTGCAAGCGCTGCCAGTGAGATCACCAGCGAGTTTGGGGGGCACTTCCAGGAGATCTGCAAGCGTTGTTTCTTCGGCTGCCCCCAGCGCATCTCGGTGGGCGGCCACAGGCGGCTCTGCGAGTCCCACCGCGCCTGGGACCCGCTCCTGGTGCACGTGGTGCTGGACAGCAAGAAGAAGCAGCAGTACACAGCCATCCGGCCCTGCCCCGAGTTCATCTCCACCCTCAGCTACTGCCGCTTCGTCTCCCGGGGCCAGCCCTGCCGGCTCGGCCCGCGCCGCTGCCAGTTCGCCCACAGTGACGTGGAGATGGCCGTGTGGGAGGCCGAGAGGCAGGACGGCCTGCTGCGCTCCGACCTGCTGCCGCCCGTGGGCACCTGCAGCACCAACGGCGAGCCGGAGGCGCCCGCGCCGGTGCACTTCTACTGCCGGATCTGCCTGGTGACCTTCAGCTCGCAGGAGAGCTTCGAGAACCACTGCTCCTCCGTCGAGCACGTGCAGATGCTCTCGGCCGACAGCTCCGTGCAGTGGGTGCACCGCGCGCCGCCGCTCGGGCTGACCAAGTTCTCGCTGTGCAGCAGGTAAGATGTCCACCAGGGAAGAGGGCAGGGGGCAGCAGGCAGCTGCCCGAGGCTCCCCGAGGACCCCCGTGCCACCGGGCACGGGTGGCACCTGGGACACCTCTCTCCCGACAGAGCCGAGGTGTGTGAAATGGGGAATAGCTGCACCAAGGCCCATTCCAAGGAGGAGCTGCAGGAGTGGATCCAGAGGGTGAAGGTTGCCACGAAGAAAAAGAAGCAAGCCCTGAAGGACGGGCTCTTGTCCTACCAGGACCGGCTCATTGCCGAGTATCGGACGTGCTCCAACGAGGTGTTAATTGTGAGTGGCGGGCACAGGGTGGGAGCGCGCTGGTCCGGTGCAGGAATCTTCTGGTGTGAGAGCTTGGGAATGGAACCCACCACTCACCTTCCTAATGGGGACGCAGAAAGGGGTGTGGCATCCCCCTTCCTTCACCCCTTTTGAGACGGTAACCTGAGAGCCTGCTCGGGGTACCCGAGCTGTGCCGTAGGTCCTCTCGCTTCCCAAGGCTGCTTCCCAAGGGATGGGGAGCAGCGGTGGGTGATGATGTACTGTTGGTCCCTCTTGGGAGGATACAGTGTAAAGGCGAAGACAAAGATGGCCCCACGGAGGGCTCTGCAGTGTGTGTCTCTGGGACACTGCCTTCAGTCCCTCTCATGCCTCCCACAGATGTCTGAGCATGTCGAGGGTGTCAGAGTTGTGTGTGAGCAGCCTCTGCAAGTGCAGCTGGAGGACAGGAGGACGAAATACCAATGGAGGTTCAAGGTCCATGCTCAGGTAAGCCCAGCTCTGTGCAGGGGGAGGCTGTTTGCTGCCGGCAGTGCCTGCTGCTGGGTGCAGTCCTTGTCCTTTGGAGGGTTTTGTTTGGAGTTGGTTTGGTTTTGGTTTTTTTTTTAATTACTATTTCTGCAAGGGGCAGAAGGACAGGGCTTTGGGGATGTCCAGGTGAGGACATATGTTGGGTATTCAGGAGCAGCTCAGGTGGTGCCTGCACTGGGGCTGTGTGTGAGGGGTGCAGCCACTGTGTCTCCCATCTTCTGCAGTGGAGCTGGGGCAGACTGAGCTCCTCTTAACACCTCCCATGTATCATCACATTCAGCTGCTGTTCTGCCCAGGATTTTGTGGGTGTTGGGGGCAAGAGCCTGTCCTCTCCAGCACAGGAGATTTCCCTTTTACAGTGCAGTGTCTCCACTGATATTAAACTGAAACCTGAGGTTCTCTGAGACCTTAAAATAATTGCTGTGGGGTTGCATGAGGAATGAGCTATGGTGGGTCTGACACGTCATTTCTCTAGGAAGTGCTGCTGCAGCACCTCACCAGATGCTGGGCTCTTCCCGTGGGCTGCCCTCACTGTGTCCCTGTCTTTTCCTCGATGGCAGATGCCTCTGCAGCACGTGGCCCTGCTGAAGCGGGAACCTGGAGTCAAATTCTACTTCTCGGGGAACGGCCTTTCCCAGGACCTGCAGTACCTCCGCGGGGAGCACGTGTGCTCCTCGCCCCGCACGGCACTGGTGGAGGTCACCATGGAGTGCTGCACGCTGGGGGTCTTCGAGCAGTGGGTGGTCTTCGACTTCGGCAAACGCCCCGTGCTCATGCAGAAGATCAGGGTGAAGGTGGGCCGGCGGGAGACCCCCCAGCACATCCCCAGCAGCAGGGAGAGCAGCCGGCCCGTCAACTTCGAGCGGTGGGATAGAGGTAACCGCGTCATCGTTCCCAGCGTGCCGAGGACGGCGGAAGACGTGGCTCTGCTGGCAAAGTACAAACCTCCCGCTCTGGCGCTGGATTACCAAAGCGAGGGCGGTGCAGTGGTTCCCATCACCCGGCTCAACTATCGGGACAGGATGCACAGCTTCCTCTTCCGTGAGGAGGAAGCCGAGCAGGCTCTGATTGCCAAGTAAGTGCCAGGTGTGGATCCAGGTGGTTCCTCCTTGCTGAGGACCACGAGCCCATGGTTAACCGATGGGGCCATGCTGCTTCTGAGGTCTCTGTCCCTTCTGGATTGGGTCCTGGGGTGCTTTCCCAGAAAAATGGGAACCTGCCAAGAAGGATGACTTGCTGGGTGGTGATAGGAGGGGGAGAGCTGGGTCTCATCCTGTGGCTGTGGATTAGTCAGAAGCACGATTTCTGTCCCTCTGTGCTCGGGGGGCTGGCAGACCCTCTCTGGGTATAGGTAGCAATGCCCCCTTCACTCGGGGGTCTGTTCCCTGCTCTTCATTCGGGTGTTCCCTCCTTTCAGACTCAACCTGCGTGTCCTCATCTCCCTCACGCCCATGCTGCAGAGCCTCTCCATGGGGATGAAGTTTGCCCTCTCTGGGGAGCTGTTTGCTGAAGTGCCTACCCCGTACAACCTCTCTCCAGACACGGACGAGGGGTACCTGCTGAGCAGGTCTGTGCCCACCGCGTTCCTGGCACCTGACCCACCTGTAGACAACCGGGTTTATGAAGTTATTGTGGAGCACAAAGCCACCACGGAGAAGACCATCTGGCTGCAGATACCAAACAGATGCTGCTTGGAGCTGAACTTCAAGGCAAACACCTCCCACAGGGTGGAGATCCAGTTCCAAATCGACCAGCTACTGTTCCGGCAGTGGCACCAGGCTGTGGACCGCCTGCTGGATGAGAAGCTGGTCCTGCCAGATGTTGCCAGTTGCACCATCCCCTACTCTCTTGCGTCACCACAGAGAGGGAATAGCAAGCAGAAACAAGCCATCTCCTTCATCACAGGCCAAAAGAACCCCAGCCGGCAGGTCCCACCTCTGCTCATCTACGGGCCTTTCGGTACAGGGAAGACGTTCACCTTGGCCATGGCCACCTTGGAGATCCTCAGGCAGCCCAACACACGAGTGCTGATCTGCACTCACACGAACAGGTTAGCAGGGAAGAGGCAACCAGAGCTGTGGGCAGTCAGATCCATTGCTCTCCTTGGGGGATTGAGGGGGAGCCAGGGTGTTTGAGCCAGAGCTGAGCTGCCCTTTTCTCAGCGTGCACTTCACTTGTTTGCTTAAATAAATTAGTTTTTGCTGAATACATCTTAAACTAGCAGTTCCTGCTAGGAAGAAACCAGGCATGGGTGGAAGTCTTTGTGGAAGCGGCAACACAGAGTCATAGAATCCCAGAATGGTTTTGTTTGGAAGGGACCTTACAGCTCATCTTATTCCAAACCCCCTGCCACGGGCAGGGACACCTTCCACTAGACCACGTTGCTCCGAGCCCCATGCAACCTGGTCTTGAACACTTAACATACTCCTGCTTCATTATAAAATGGGAATGGGGCTGGAGAGACAATTCTTTCCAGCCTTTACTGTGTACTGCAACAAGGAGAAAGCCATTGCCTGACTGTGCTGGGATAATATTGTGCTCTAGTTGCCCTTGAAGACTATTTTGCTTTGTGCACGTGCCAATTTACTGACTTTTCCGAGGAGAGTTTGGGGGAGAGGAAATGCAGATCTGGTCTGAATGCCACTGAATCTGCCTTCAGAGAAACCAGGCCAAGACTTAAAATTAGAGCAGTCACACTGAAAAGAGTGTCCACACCCGATCCTGCAGGCTGCTACTGCCTCAGTTTTTAATGCATAATAGATGGTGGCTGCTAATCTTAGCCTGTTCCAGGCTGTTTGCTTGCACGGAAGCTTCTCCGGCAGACCTTGTCTCACCCAGGCATGGGGATGCTGTCAGAGGAGAGCTCCATGCCACTTGGCCCTGGGCAGCAGCAGGGCCACAGGTTTTGTTGGGCACATCACATTTTTCCACATGGGTGTTGAGAGATGTCCTGATCTTGAGTATCAACTCCTCTTTTAACCCATACTCTCGAAAGAGGCTGGGAATTGGTGGCTACACCAACACTGGCTCATGTGCATGGCTGTGAATGTCTGCTGTGACAAGCATGGTGTCACCAGAGCAGGGGGAGGGAGAGTCTGGGTGCGTGGTGGAAGATGACCTGAGAGCACTTCAGGATGGCAGTCACAGAATTTAGGAACAGCACCTACAATTCCTCCATGCTCTTCCCTTCTGTTCCCCTCCAGTGCTGCTGACATCTACATCCGGGAGTATTTCCACAACTACGTGATCAACGGGCACCCGTGGGCCGTTCCCCTGAGGATTATATCCACCGACCGGCCGGTCAGCCTGACAGACCCCACCACCAAGATGTACTGCTGCCTCTCGCCAGACCAATCCTCCTTCAGGCACCCCACGCAGCAAGAGATCGACAAGCACCACATCATCATCACCACCTCCATGTTATCCAAGAACCTGAAGGTTCCCCCGGGCTACTTCAGCCACATCATGATCGACGAGGCTGCGCAGATGCTGGAGTGTGAGGCTTTGGTCCCGCTCTCCTTCGCCACCTTTGAGACCCGGATTGTCCTGGCCGGGGACCACATGCAGATAACCCCCAAGCTGTTCAGTGTTGGGGGCGGGCAATCTGCTGATCACACCCTCCTGAACCGGCTCTTTCAGTTCTACCAGAAGGAGAGGCATGAAGTGGCCATGAAGAGCAGGATCATCTTCAACGAGAATTACCGTTCCACCGCCGGCATCATCGAGTTTGTCTCCAAGCACTTCTACACTGGCAGTGGCAATGCTATCCAAGCCAGTGGGAACATCCCACCCCATCCCGAAATCTACCCGCTCGTGTTCTGCCACGTGTCTGGTGTGGCTGAAAGGGATATCTCCATGATTTCTTGGCACAACGCCTCTGAGATAATACAAGTGATTGAGAAAGTGAAGGAGATCTATCAGAGGTGGCCAGATGAGTGGGGTGTCCGGGATCTGAAGAAGATCTGTGTGGTCTCCCATGGGATGCAGGTGTGTAGGTGAACCCCATGTTCCCCTGATGACTAAACATTCCCTAATGAATGCCTTTTAATCTATTTATGACAAACCTGCCTCATGTGCTAGTGAAAATAGGGAATCTGGGGTCTCACACGCCACCAGTGGTTTTTTTTGAGGCACTGTCCATTTAGGCAGTGTGTGCTGGGTGGTCAGAGCAGAGATGCCTCATGGTGGGATGGCTTAGTTGAACACTGCTTTCAGCATCTTCTAGGCAGGTGAACAACAGGGCAGTGTGAGCCCTGGCTGAAGTCAGGATGTGTGGCTACTCGCAAGTAACTTGAGGAACCTGCAGCCAGGCAGGGTGAGGGACCTTGGTGTTGGATGGGAGGCCTTTCTGAGCTGAGTTCAGCTGTGCCTCTTTCTTTCTTTCTTATCAGGTTTCTGCAACAAGACAAGAGCTGAGGAAAAAGCAGCTGCAAGATGTGGTGGTGGAAAACTACGAAAACCTGCCCGGTGTGTGTCTTGTGCTTGGCCGTGTTTTGGGGTCTTTTTTGTGCTAGTCATGGACAACTTCTGCAGTCATGTTGGTGAACAGGAGAGTCCATAGCAACTAGTCACTGTGTAACAGGCTGGGGGAAGAGTCACTGGGGTGTTAGCAGAGGAGTGTCCAAAGTATTTACGTTTTCCTCCCTGCTAAAATGCAAAACATTGGCTATTATCATGGAAAAATACGTCCCTGGGAGGTGCTGCCAGGCAGAGCTCCCCTGCCCTCCCTCTGTCTCTGCCACTGCCACAGCCCACGTAACACTGATGAGGAGGGAGTGTCTGGAAATCCTTTGGCTGATTTCCATCCCCTTCTGGTTGGCAATTCTTCGACTTCATCTTATCCTTAGTGAATAAGATTCCACACTGAACTAAATCTGTGCCCAACTGTCAGCTCATTTCACATATATGGATGTTGCTTTGTAGGAGGGTGAAAATTCTGTAAGTGCCATCCCAGAGACTTGGGCATGTGTGAATCATGTGAAGCCCTGAGTACCAGTGGGGGAGGCAAGTGATAGAAGGGAATTAAAACCAGGATGGCCTGTGGGTACCAATCACAGAGCAACTCACGAGAGGAGGAGTCTGCAGCTCTGGATGCTGAGAGAGGGATAGGGCTGGTTTTGTCCTCAAGGACTTAGTTTATGACTCATCCATGTTTCTTATTATTATTATCTTTTTTTTTTTAATGTGCAACTGAGACTCCTCGTGGTGAGAATAACTGACCCTGGGGGGTGTTTCTGATCTCCACACCCTTTTTTTGCAGTCTCTTCCAGGCTCTGACATCACCATGGGGGCCTCTTTTGGGTTGTTATTTTTTTGTGTGATCAGCAGAGCTCTTCTCGAGGGAAGAGGGATCCTTGCAAATGGTCACTGCTCTTGTTCCTGCAAGACCCTCAGTCCCTCGGGGAATTTGGGATTCACAGTAAATGTTTGGAAGGAGCTGCTGGCGGGGCTGCTGGTGGCACTGGGCACAAAGGGCTACTCCATGGGCACCCACGGCTGCACTGCCCCAGTGTCCTGCCTTTGTCCCATCTCCGCACTGCCCTTCCTCCCCTGGCATGTGGGTGGTGGTACCTTGTGGTGTCCATCCTGGCTCGTGCCCGGAGGATCTCACCATCCCCAAGAGGTGCTTTACTCCCATCAGGGGACTCCTGTGATTCAGCCAAGCAGGGTTACATCAGTCCACAGCCACGTGGCGCAGCATAGATGGGTGACAGCCAGGCAGGGTCTTCCCTGTTGGGTTCCTGTGAGTGACCTCTCCCTTGTCCCCCCTGTTGCAGGGCGGGAGTTTCGGGTCATCATCATCAGCACGGTCCACACCAGCGAGAGCCTGCGTGTCTCGGCCTCGCACCACCTCGAGTTCTTCAACGAGGCCAGAGTGCTCAACACCATCATGACCCGGGCTCAGTCGCTGGTGGTGGCAGTGGGGGACGCCGTGGCCTTGTGCTCCCACGGCCAGTGCAGCAAGGTGTGGAAGCGCTTCATCCAGCAGTGCATCGACAAGGGGAGCATCTTCCCGGAGAACCTGACGATGGCCCAGATCAAACAGGCTGCGTGTGACAAGGAGAGCTGGAGCAGAAGCCCAGAGGGGAATGAGGAGGACAGCGACACAGATTCCTCAAGCTCTGAGGATGAGAGCGTGAATCCCGATGATCCCATCCTCCAGGAGCTCCTAGATGAGAGCAAGAACATGCTGGTGACAGTGTCCGAAGAAGGGCTGCTGAATGTGAAGTCTGAGGCTTCAAACCTGTGGGCAGACAAGCAGGAATACACCAGCTTCTCTTCTCAGACGATGCAGCAGTATCTGCATATGCACCCCAATATGTACAAGAGATGCGAGCTGATCAAAGAGGGGTTCGACAGAGCTTCTGCCTTCACCCTCAATGACTCCCCTGCCATGAACATTCAGATCAAGGGCAGAGTTCACTGCGGGACGGCCTTCACAGGGGACGAGGTGCTGGTGGAAATCCTGCAGAGCAGCACGGCCGACAGCAGCAGCCACCGCCCGCAGGGGAAGGTCGTGGGCATCCTGAAGCGCGCCGAGAGGGAGCGGAGCTTCGTCTGCATGATGGACGAGTTTGATCCCCGGGTGATGATACCCATCGATCCCACCGTCACCAAAATATTTGTCCCAGGGCTGAAGGAGAAACCAAACGTCGTCCCCATCCGCAAGCTTGTCAATGGGAAGTACAAGGTGGTCAACTGGGAGAAGATCAACCAGGAGACGAGGAGGTGCCGGTTATTCTGCGTCCAGGTTATCTCCTGGCGGGAGGGGTTTTACTACCCTTTGGGAATAGTAACGGAGATCCTGCATGCAGCACTGACTTTGGAAGAAGGCCTAAAGATCCTTGCCTTGGAGTACGGTTTGGAGAATAAATATCCACCTGCTGTCAACAGGGAGTTAGCCAAATACACTTCCAACAGCAGCATAAACCTCACCAAGGAACCCCTGAAGGACTGTCGGAGTTACACGACCTTCACTGTTGACCCCCAGGGTGCCAGGGATTTGGACGACGCCATCAGTGTCCGGGATCTTGGGCGTCACTACGAGATCGGGATCCACATTGCAGACGTGGCCGGCGTCATTCCCAAAGGCTGTGCCCTGGACCTGGAAGCCAAGAAACGGGGGGTCACCTACTACGCTCCCCAGCAGGAGCCTCTGTGCATGTTCCCACCCCACATTAGCCAGGACGTCTGCAGCCTCCTGCCGCAGAAAGATCGGCGGGTGATCTCCTTGTTTGTCACCATAGAGAAGGACACCGATCAGATGTTAAAGGAAGTCTTCACCATCTCCGTGATCCGCTCGGACAGGCAGCTGTCCTATGAAGAGGCAGAGCTCTGCATTAAGAACTGCTACAGGGGAGGAGCAAACGCCCTTCGTTTTGATACCCTGGAGGATTGCATTGCTGTGGCTTATCACTTCTCCAGGATCCATAGGAAGTTTCGGCTGCAGGAGGACTGTTTCTATGACCGGCTGGATGAGGAAAGTTCCCCAGGTAAGAGGGGGTCCCATCAGATGATAGAGGAGTTAATGATCATGTTCAACAGTTTCGTGGCCGAGTTCCTCACCGACAAGGAGGTGACCAGAAATGTCACTCCTCTCCGGTGTCAGTGTGAGCCAAGTCTTACCCAGCTGTCACACATGAAAAACAATTACAGCCACATGGTTCCTTTGTCCATCCATCTCTTGCATCACCTGGGAGAGGTGCCTCCTGGACAAGACACCCCCAAAAACGTGGAGTTCAGTCTTCTGGCCCCCGTCTGGGAGCACCTGCAGTCGGCTGCCAGTGCCCGTGACTTCCAAAAGATGCTAGACCTCGTCGTCACTGATGACATCCACCCAAAGCTGGCCCCCCTGGCCCTGGAGTTCAGGAGGCTGCTCAGCCGCTCCTATTTCTGCCGCTCCAACTCCACTGTCCAGTCGAAAGCCGGCCATTACTCCCTGCACGTTGACTCGTACACCTGGGCTTCCTCTCCCATCCGCCGATACGTGGATGTCGTGGTCCAGCGGCACCTTCATTCCGTGCTCCGCAAGAAGCCCCTCATCTATTCTGTGGACGACATTGACTTCCTCTGTCACGACTTCAACAGGAAGAATTCCCAGGCGATGATGTACGAGAAGAGAGCCCACTGCCTGCAGATGGCCACCCAGCTGAAGGACCAAGTCCTGCAGAAGATTGCCTTCGTGGTGGATATCGAAGAGATGAGCAGGTTTTTTAAAGCCCTGTTTCCCCTGAACAAGGAGAGTCTTCCGGATCCACAGAAAATTAACTACAGGTCCCTTCAGCTGATAGAGCAGCCCGTGTTCATCCAGCAGCGGGGCAGCATCAGGCTGAGGTGGAAGAGGAGGATGTACTCCACAGAGATGAAGGAGCTCAGCCTGCGGGAAGGACCTCTCCGTGACCAGAGTGTCACCCTCTTCCGCACCCAGACTTGGCAAGACGTGCTCACGGCCATCAGGAAGGAGGATTTTGAGAGGGCTGCCCGCCTCCTGCAGCAGAGCAAGGAGCTGTACCAGCGGCACGTGGGGTGGGTGCGGAAGAGCCAGTGCTCACACTACATGGAGCTGGGCCTGGAGCTGAACGCCGGCGACACGCTGCGGTTCCAGCTCACCACCGACGTCTGCCGGGGCTTCCTGGTGCCCTTCGTGCAGCTGTGGTGTGTGGCGCCGGGTTTTGACGTCTGCCTGCAGCACACGGAGAAGCCAATCGACTGCTTCTCTGCCTACGCCACGCTGCAGTCCAAGGACAGGTACAAGACCACGGCGGAGTACAACAAGGTGTGGATGCCGATGAGCGCCATGGAGTCTGCGTCCTGTGCCGTGGCCGAGAACGACTCCATCGTCCTCCACGATGTTAAAATAAAGTGGGCAAGGCAAAGGACAAGCAAAGGGCAGCTGCAGGGGAGCTTTGTGCTGAACAAAATGTATTTGGAGGAGTGCTCCATTGAAGTGGACTTCTCCCACTGTTACCTGTGCATCCGCTTGGGGGGGCTGAAGCTTGGGAGCCTCCAAAGCGACGAGGAAAGCCTTAGCCGTGGCCTCCAGAACCTGGCTTTGCTTGACAAGGAAAGGTCAGAGAACAAACTTGTGGTGGATCCCGATACCTACACCTGGGTGGCTCACGGGGTCGCTGAGGAGGCCGACGATGACAAGAAGTCAGACAGGACTGGTCAGCAGACCATGAACTTTTACATCCACTATATGTCTATGGAGAACATCCCCGTGGAGATCTCACAGGCCTCTGCCAGGTTCACGGTGGAGCTCATACCAAAGATGCTGCCAGACGTGTAAGTGGGCTTAGCAGTGTGCTCTGGTTACCCTGTCCATGCAGAGCAGTGGCTTCCATGGGGCCCCTCTGCTGCACCCCCATGGGCTTTGGTCGCTGCTGTGGCTGATCCCCTGAAAAGCCTGCCCTTACCCAGCTCTTACTGACCATACTGCTGGGCTGTGGATCTTCAGGGGGGTGGCAGCACTCCTCAGGTCTGTTCTCCAGAGCGTTTCATGCTCTTCTGGTTGTCCCCAAGACTGGGGAGATAGGGGAAGGTGCTGAAATTTCCCTGGGCATCTTTTCTTATGTTACTGAGTTGCTGCAATACATGTCATATGTGAAGCACTGGAATGGGGTTTTTTTAGCAGAAGTGCTCCCTGATTTCCAAATCATTCCCCTTTGCTGTTGCTGCAAAGCAAGATCTGCTCTTATTAAATCAGAGCTGATGTCTAGTTTGCCCTTCCTCGTACACAGCACAGGCTGCTATGCACCCACGATGTTGTAGCTTTCTCAGGGCAGAATGTGCTTCCTTTCGTGCCCTGAATTTTAGGAAAAAATGGAAGCTAATCCACGAAGAGGGAGTGGGCCATAATAAAATGAAGTCAGGACTGAAGCTGTGCTCCTTGCTCTCAACATCTTTGCAGGCTCAGCTCTTCACTCAGTTAAAAAATAGTCCCAGAAGCAGAGGAGCAGAATAAGTCCAAGTTATTTGCGGCTTAAGTTCTTTGTGGAAGGAGTCAGTGCAACACCAAAGCAGGGAGAAAGTATAAACAAGGCAGCTGTGCAAAGCTGTATTACAACTTGTGCTGTTCTGTGCTGCATTCCATTCATTCTTATTTTTCCTTGTCTGTCAGACGGAAAGAAAAGGCACTTTGGAGGCTGAAATACGCCTCTGAGCTTGTCCAAAGCATCGCCCTTGGCCACGAACCTCCTCAGAAAGGTAAGTGCAAATATTAATCTTTCTTACCTCGTGGCTACTTGCTTCTGGCCAGGCAGGTGCCCCAGCAGCTTCCGTGGGCCCTTGCCATAGGATTGATGCTCCCACACCAGGAGCATCAATCCTATTGGGGGATTGATTGTCAGGAGGTCCCCCTGACAAGGGGATAAGAGGAGGTGCTACATAATTTGGGATGCCCTGCTGAGGTTGTAATCCCCAGGACTCACAGAGAAGGTTCACAGGCAGAGTATCTTGGCATGGGACAAGGATTATTTTTAGGTGGTCTTGTAATGGACCATGACTCCTCAGTACCTGCTGCTTCCTCCTGCTCAGTCATTTCTGTGGTGCCTTCAGTAACCTTTAAATTTGTTTTCTTGGCTCTGCTGTAACAGTGACAACATCCAGAATCCTGCAGCAAAGATCCTTTGATCTCCCTGGCAGCCAAAGGAAGCTTAACCAGAGTCAGAACCAGGCTATCCTGAATGCTCTGAGAGATTCCTTCACGCTCATCCAAGGCCCACCAGGTAAGGGGGGACAGCAGGAGAACACATGGTATGAATGGCAGTGAGAGCTGATCTGCTGCCTTCCAGAGGACCCTTGGTGAACCAGGAGAAGGGAGTGTGTGTTGGCATCACCCACAGCTGTGCAAGGCAGTCCCCTCCATTCTTGATTTTATTTCATGACTGATCAGGCAGATGCTGATCCAAAGCATGGCTGCTGTGGCTGGAATGTTCTCAGCATCCTCCTTGTTTTTCTAGGCACAGGGAAGACCGTTGTTGGAACTCACATTGTCTACTGGTTTCATAAACTGAACGAGGAGAGCATTGAGAAGGACGAAACACCGTGCCTGGAAGAAGAAAAGCACAAAAAGAGAAAGTGCATCTTGTACTGTGGCCCATCCAACAAGTCTGTTGATGTTGTTGCTGGTAACTATCGTTTTTTTAAGCCCCTGAAGTGGCTCGTAGTGGTGGGAGGGAGAACACGTGGTGTGAGCAGGAGGGGCAGAAAGTGGGGATGGTCCTTGCAGAAGACCCCACGCTGCAGGGCGAGCACTGGCGAGGGTGGGATGAGGAGTGAGGGGCGGGGAGAGGCAGGCCATGAGCACCACCAGTGCCTGGTGCCGTCTGAGCAGACCTGTCCTCCTTCCCCAGAGATGCTACTGAAGATGAAGAACCTGAAACCACTGAGGGTTTACGGGGAGGCCATCGAGACGATGGAATTCCCGTACCCAGGGAGCAACCGGCAGCTCTCCCGTAAATCCCTGCGGGACACAAAGCCAAAGCGTGAGCTCAGGTAGGATGGCAGGGCCCCGCAGGCAATGAGGGTGCTGGGGAGAGGTGGCTTCTGCACCAGCAACCCTGAACAAACCAGAGCAAATGCAGTTTCACTCCACCGCTGTGGAGCAGCACTGTTAACCTGCTTTGTAATTAATTTGTAATTAATTTTTTCAAGTGAAGGTGTATAATCTAATGTAGCACTAGTCAGGAAACCCAGGTTGTTTAAAAGTCCCTAGGTGTTTTCATCTCTTTGTGGAACAGCTCTAAAAGTCTCTGACTTCATTTCTTCTTGCAACTGCTGAAGGGAAGTGGTTGTATTTTCTGTCCTTGAGTGTGAATTGTTAGATCTACAACAATAGGACAATCTAGTTGTTGACTTTTTTATCTAATGGGGTTTCTACCCATAGACAGGTGGTGTGGTTTGCTTACTGTAGAATAGATCACTTGGGTCTGTGCTGGGGAGAAATATTTACATATTGACTCTTTATTCAGCGAAATAATCCTGCATCACCGCATCCGGCGGCCGCCCAGCCCTTTCTGGCAGGAGATCTGTCAGTTTGACACTCGGATGAGGAACGGAGAGCAGATCACAGAAGCAGAAACAAAGAAGTGAGTAGGAAGAGACCCTGGTGAGAGATGTCTGTGTGCCAGCTCTGAAGCGCAGATTAATAAACTGCGTGTTCAGAATAATGATAAAAAGAGATGGGCTCGAGATTAGTGGTACAGTGCAGAGCCTCAGCATCACTTCTGCGCTGGTGCTGTTGTCCATCTGGACCAGAAGTCCTGTTATGCCTTTGTAAGCCTTGAATCCTCCACCTGAAACCCCCGCCCTGTTGAGTTCAGGACAAAGTACATTTCCTACAATGTCCATCCAAAGCCCGTTTCTGGGAACACCAGCTCATCCAGGGGAGGGAGCCATTGCCATTTGGAAAAGTACAGGCTCTGCCTGGTTCCTGAAGAGGAATCTGGAGATGTTTCCTTTATCAACCTGGTGTCTTCTGCACTGACCACCAGGTACAAAGAGTGGCTGTCACACGGCCGCACGTATCAGCTGCAGTGCCACGATATCATCCTGTGCACGTGCTCTGCCTCAGCTGCCAACGTCCTGGAGCAGCTCAATGTCAGGCAGATAATCATCGATGAGTGTGCCATGTCCACGGAGCCCGAGACCCTCATCCCCTTGGTCAGCCACCGCTTTGCTGAGAAGGTACGTCCCCCCCAAACACACGTCCCTGGGACAGCAGCTCGGGGCTCTGGAACCTCTTCCATCCTTTATCGTGCTGCTCTTTCAAGTCTTAGCACGGGTTAAGGTTTGTGCTTCTTTATGGGATGGGTAGTGCTGTCACCAAAAAGTTGTTCTGGCCCAGGTACAAAGTATTAACATGACAAGAAGCATGGAGCAGATCTGAGTAGACTTAACTACACAATGGAGCGAGTCCAGAGGAGGCATGAAGATACTCTGAGGGCTGGAGCAGCTCTGCTGTGGAGACAGGCTGAGAGAGCTGGAGCTGTTTAGCCTGGAGAGAAGGCTCTAGGGAGACCTTAGAGTGCATTCCAGTGCCTAAAAGGGCTTTAAGAGAGCTGGAGAGGGACTTTGGACAAGGATGTGGAGGGACAGGACAAGGGGGAATGGCTTCACACTGACAGAGGGCAGGAGTAGATGGGATATTAGGGAGAAACTCTTCTCTGTAAGGCTGGTGAGGCCCTGGCACAGGTTGCCCAGAGAAGTTGTGGCTGCCCCATCCCTGGAAGAGTTCAAGGCCAGATTGGATGGAGTTTGGAGCAACCTGATCTAGTGGAAAGTGTCCCTGCCCATGGCAGGAGTGTTGGAATGAGATGATCTTTAAGGCCCCTTCCAACCCAAGCTATTGTAGAATCCTATGATTTTTTTGTTTTCTCCCATCAGAAGGGAGCACATTATCTGAGGCAGGACCTTTATATCACGGTCTTTGGCTGAGGTTGCTGTAAATAAGTAAACATAAATAAGTAACAACAAATGCCTTGTACAACCTTTCAAAGAGCTGATTTCCTCTGTGAGTGCCACCACCCTCGCAGCTGAGGTGTCTCCTCTTCCTTCCAGGTGGTTTTGCTCGGGGATCACAAGCAGCTGAGGCCGGTGGTTAACAATGACTTT
Source organism: Empidonax traillii (assembly GCF_003031625.1). Classification (NCBI taxonomy): domain Eukaryota; kingdom Metazoa; phylum Chordata; class Aves; order Passeriformes; family Tyrannidae; genus Empidonax; species Empidonax traillii. The sequence continues at coordinate 60,476 of NW_020956009.1, read as the reverse complement.
TGCAAGAGCCTCGGCATGGAGACGTCTCTCTTTGAGCGCTACCAGGACCAGGCGTGGATGCTGGATATACAGTATCGCATGGTGAGACCCTCGAGGGGGTTGTCTTTTCTCCATCACAAGCAAATGTGGGCTTGCCTCAAGCATCAGATGTTCTCCATTAGTTCTTTCCCTTCCTAGATATAGGATTACATGTAGGAATATACCAGGGCCAGCTACAGCACAAGGTCACAGTGGGTGAAGCCTGCCCAAAAAGTTCCTTGGGTTTTGCTCACCTCGGTTTCTCTCCTTTTTCTCTGCCAGCACAAAGGCATTTGCGAGTTCCCATCCCAGGAGTTCTATGAAACACGGCTGAAAACGTGGCCCCAGCTTCATCAGAGACCCAGTGTGCTCCACCACAGGGACAACGGCTGCTGCCCCATCATCTTCGGGCACGTGGAAGGGAAGGAGCAGTCCCTCATGATTTCCACCGAGGAAGGAAACGAGAACTCCAAAGCCAACCCTGATGAAGCGGCCCAGGCGGTGAGGAGGGTCCTGGGGGGTTCCTGGGGGCGCAGGAGGGGAGGGTGTTGTGCTGGGTGACTCTTGGGATTGTGGAGGGACAACAGAGGTGTAAAGTTAAAGATCAGCCGGGTGCAGTGTCTGCCTGGTGTCTCCCGGGCCTGCAGCACACCAGGACTCCTCTGGACAGGGGCAGGCTTAGGACAGCCTGACCTCCAGGCAAGCACCATGGAGAGGGTGCTGGGGGGCCGTTCCCTCAGGATCCTTCCCTAGGGTGAGCAGGATGCTGGTCTCTGCAGGTGAGGATAGCCAAGCAGCTGGCACTAGATGGCACCATCCGGCCAGAGAGCATCGCCATCCTGAGCCCCTACAACGCCCAGGTGTCCGAGATCAACAAGAGCCTCCTGAGGGAGGGAATCCGCGGGGTGACTGTCTGCACCATCATGAAGAGTCAAGGTGAGGGGGCAGGAGTGGGGAGGGTCAGGTCTGTCTCCTCCCACCCTTTCCTTCCTCAGGAGCTGCTCACAAATACAGTCTCCGAGCAAACCCTACCCCAGGGTCATTTCAACCATGGAAGATCAAATTTCTGGGTGATTTGCGATTATAATAAATCTTTTGGAAGCCTCTGGAGTGCTTGGGGAGGGTGAGACTGCTGAAGGCAGGAAGGTGGAGGATCTCTAGGGGAAGGTACCCTACCCATGGCAGGGGGGTTGGAACTAGGTGGTCTTTAATGTCCCTTCCAACCCAAACCATTCAGTGATTCTACAATTCTGTGTCTGATGGGGGTGTTGGAGAACTGCCAAAACATGTTCTCTTTGGAGAGCAACGACCAGAAGTCTGATGGTCTCCGAAGCAGGAGAAACCCAGAGAGTGGCAGCAGTAGAGAAATGAGTGTCCTGCAGGGTGGAGGGATGACCAAATACTTCCTTCAAAAAAAACCCAAACCTGGTTTGATTCCACTTTCTAGGAAGCGAGTGGAGATACGTGATCCTGTCGACTGTACGCTCCTGCCCCCGGTCTGAGATTGATAGGAAGCCCACGAAGAGCTGGCAGAAGAAGTACCTGGGGTTTGTAACCGACCCAAACCAGGTCAATGTGGGCATCACGCGAGCTCAGGAAGGACTCTGCATCATAGGTGGGTCTCCTCGGACGGTGCACAGGCCTGCAGGGGGACAGGATGTTTGGATAAAGGGATGGCGATCCAAATTAGTACAACCAATAGTCTTGCTTTATTCTTCTGCCTTTTTTTTTTTTTTAGTCTGTGGCTTTGAAACTGGGCAATCTGGGCAAAGCAGGGCTCATGCACGGCTTGAGTGCAGCACGTACAGTTAGTTTTTCTCACCCTTTGGTTTGGGCCACTTTGTTTCTGTCCCTTGCATGCTGGAGCTCTCTCCTAACAGAATCAGGCTGCTTACTTTTCTCCTAATTGCACAGGCATAGGCTGTGGTGTGTAGGGAAGCTGCTCACAGATACGACAGCACGGAAAAGGGAGCTGGAAATGCTCCCTGCCAGGGACCCAACCCTTTAGCTAGAGATGTCAGGCAAAAGTTTCCTTGTGATGGTATCAACCGAGCCTCCTCTGGCCACTAACCCGCTGGCCCCATCCCTGTGCCCACAGGGAACAGGTACCTCCTGGAATGCAACCCTCTGTGGAAGAGGCTCCTCCAGCATTACCGCCAGCGCAACTGCTGTGCTGCAGCCCAGGAGATCCGTGTCAGGAGGAGCACAGCGATCCGATGAGGATGGGCCCCCTCCGCCCGAGCTGCGTTTTCGTGTGCCTTGGGAAGGACCAGATCTTTCCGTCATTTAACGACCTACAGAGCCAAATGCAGCGGGGGGAACGGGGAGCTCCCCCCGCGCCGTGACAGCTCAGAGCTTCGGCACCTCCTTTAGCGTTTTTTTGGGGTGTTTTTAATCAGCGCAACCTCGGACAGGAACTTTCAGCTACAGCAAACCAAAAAGCATCGGAGATGGATGACGGGCGTGTGACTTTATTGATGACACTACTGGTTTTGTAACTGTAAGACGCTCAGCAGAACCTCCCCCATCCTACCTGCCACTGCAGCTGCAATTTTCGGGGACCAAATATTTAGTCCAGCCATCGGGGTTGCACTTTGGGGATCAAATACTCAGTCCATTCATCGGGGTGGAACAACAACACACAGCAGAGCTGCGCAGCAAGATCCTGTTTACCCTGGAGGACCAAAGCTTCTGAGTTAAAAAGCCTCTCATTTTAAAACCAAGGCCAGGGGGATTTTTAAGACTTCTCTTTTTTATTTTTTTTTTTTTTTAAGTGAAGGAAGAAAGCAAAGAGAGATGCATGCACCACTCTTTGTCTAGCCAAAATGTTGTTCTCTGAGCATGTAAATATTGCAGTGCCAAGGCCAAGGTGATTTTGTAAATAGATTTACATGTTCTTTGTACAAAGGAGCTTGTTCCTCACCAGCACAAAGATAAAAAAGGAAAGGTGGGGACTGCTCCTATGAGGAAACGCTGGGATTTGTCAGCCTATTTTAAACTGTTCAGAATTTATTTGAAATCTCCTGTTTGAACCCCTCTTTCCTACCCCACTTTTTTTTTTTTTTTAAAGCTGCTTCTAATTTATTAACTTTTAACTCTGTGAATTCGTTTCACAGCCTTAGGGCCTGAGATTTTAAGAACGGTGAAGGAAATTTGATAAATGTACCACGGCATATGTGTTTATAATGTATTTTTCTATATTCTGTAGCCAAACTGCTGTGAGCTGGAAGCTGTGAGAGGCTGCCTTTGCCCGCTGTGGCTGGTGGCGGTGTACCACGGTGAGGTGGTGCTCTCTGAGCATCATGGAGCTGCTCTTTGAAGCGTGACAGTTTGCAGGGAGGGTGTCTTTTATCTCTCTGTTTCAACTCTGAATGTATGAAGTGCCTGCCTCGGCTCTCCCCGAGCCACGTGCTTGGCCATCTCTCGGTGTCCATGTGGGATGGAGATGAGATGCAAACACGGTGTAGCACCAAGTCTGTGCTGTGCTGGGACACAAGTTTTCCTTGGTGTGAGCCCCTGTGGTTTCCCAGTGCTGTGGGAAGGATGAATTCCGTCCTGTTTGCAGCTGAAGTGCAGGGTGGCTCTTCCCAGTGTGGAGGAACGTGCAATAAGGAAGTGTTTTGTCTGGAAAAGTCTGTGTTTAAACGCTGTGTTTCTTCTCATGACTCTTTGTCTTGGCTCGAGGACACACGGAGAGGTTTTGTTGTTCTCTTCCTAGTTTTAAACTACCTTCCTGCACATCTGCCTTTTGGGGTGTTAGAGCTCTGTGCCAAAGACCACCCAGGCTTGCTCTTGTCCTGCTCAAGCATAATGACAGGCATATGGCTGGTGATTCCATGAGGCATAAAACCCCATAGGAAGTACGTCCTGCTGGTTCTAAGGGTGCTGGTAAGACATAAAATTCACTGTTCCTCTTTGAAGTCATCCAGGGTGGGACCTTAAAAGATCCTGCACCAGCCTGGTTTTGCAAATATTATTGCAATTCCAAAATATGATTGTCTGGGAATCGTTCAGTGGGCTACTGAAATGCAGTCATCCAGCTCCAAGATGATGTGGAGAATTGCAGGAGAGGCTGGAATTCTTGGGATGCATGGGGCCAGCACCATTCGGACAAAGCCACCTTGGTCCCTTTAGAACCAGTGGGCCTCATTTTCATGATCACCTGTAAGTGGAGAGTTTCTCCCCTTGTTTTTTTCTTGGTTATTTCATACATGTAACACATTATTTCATACGGGAGGAGACTCACCCCATGTCTGGTGGCTTAGTGCTCTCGGAGGGGGTTTGACCAAGAGAGAGACCCCATAAAGCAACTCCCTTTGTCCTCAGTGGGGAAAATATGTTTATTCCTGCTCTGTGGAGGCAAAGCCTAGACTAAAATGCTTTGCTTGGTCACCTCTGTGTTGCAATATACATGTTATTTTTTTCCTCTGAAGATGTACTTTATAACTGGTGTGTGGAAAATGCACCCAAGCAGCAGTTACAGCCAGGCTGGACCCTTGTGCTTCTGGCATTGTGAGCAGGTTCCTGGAGAGCTGGGCATGGAATAGTCAGGGATAGCAGAAAGTGCAATTAAACTTTTTATAGACTGTAGTGACAGCTAAATATCGTGTTCTTGTCCTTATGCTCATGGAGAGAATCATAGAAATCAATAGAGGGGGAAAAAAAAGTCCAAATGAGTTTGGTTTCGTTTTCACACAGAGCTTTGAATTAACTTTGGAAAGAATTTTACATTCAAGCAAATGTTTTTTAAAATAGCAAATGTTAAAATTAAATGTTTTTAAAATAGCAAACCTTTGGGAATCCCAGTAGGGACACCTGGCAACGTGGTGCCCAGGGCATCTGTCCAGTCACAGGCTCTGTGTTCTCCACAGCCACAGCCAAAAGCACATGGTTGCAGGACACAAATGTCAGTTCATCCATCAGGATTAACTTAATTTCTTTGGCATTAGGTAGAGCTTGAGCACAAATTGAACAAGGGGAACCTATGCAGGGAGCCAGTGGTGTGCCTGGTGTCAGCCTGGGAGGGGCCATGTGGTCCCAGGAATCCTCTCCTTGGCCAGCTGGGCTGTTTCTGAGGACTTGGACGGATCTGTGTAGGACAATCAATTTACTGCAATAAATTGATGGGTTTTTTTTTTAAAATAGAAATGAAATGTCAAGTGTCATGAAGTGTGAATTAAGGAACTTGAAATGCAGCAGGTTTTTATCTTTTGTACGTCTGTGACTCGCAGCAAACCTCAAATGACCTTTTGGATACAAATATTTTTACCTGCTTCGACCGTTTATAAGAATGAACCTCAACATTCCTTTTTTTGATATTTAAGCCATAATTGTAAAAATTATCTGAATTTATTTAAATAATAAATTTTATTACTAAAAAGTCTGTTTATGTGATGGTTTGATTAGAATCTGTGTGGGGTCAGCTCTGTTTGGACTGAACCAAGTGGTAAAAAAGAAAATTAATATTAGCAGCAGTTTGGGGCAGAGAAGATAATTTTCTGCATATCGGTTGTGTGGATATATTACCCTTCCCTGTTTGCTGGGGGGCTTGGGGTTATTTATTGTTGGGATTTGCTTGGTTTCTTTTAATTAGAGTGATCTTTTCATGCACTATAGAGGGACGAGTGTGAAGTCATGCTTAGGTACCTACAAGTCACGGGGTGTAGAGGATGAGAGGAACCAATGATGGAGATAAGTTTGGGGGGGGTGATTTGAAGAGCTCAGGGTTCAATTCAGGTATTTTGTAGGGTTCAGTTTAGGTATTTTGGAAGAAGGACAATAACTTGGGGTAAAAAACCCAAACCATCCTTGCAAGGATCTGGCACTAAGCATCTTGTGGCGTATGGAAAGCACCGCATGGTGGAGATGCTTCTGTCTCAGAGGTGTCCTGCAAGATTTCCTGCTTCTAGCTGCTCCCACTTGTTCCTGGCAGTGGGATAAGTGTGGAGTTCCAAATGCTTCCTAAGGATGTTGTTTTGTGCGAGAAATTCGGAATGGGTTACCGTTAAACTGGAGAGATTTGGGGAAGGCGCTCGTAAAATTGCTGTTGAAAACAGAAAGAGTTCCGTTTTCTGCAAAATGTTTAAACAATTTATTTTGATTATTCATCTTTTCCCAACCATTAAAATGAGGAAGATGTTCTGGTGAGCCGCCTCATCAAGCTGCTGTTGGTGCTGCCGTTGGTGTCTTCAACAGGGACAGTTTTTGTCTTCAATACAATGCGGTCGTGCCACTGTGAGTAGACAAGTGTGTGAGTGTCGGATCTTTTCACTCGGAATTCGTACAATCTGCCAGGCTGCAGGTGATGGATTACACACGGGTTGGAGATGACTTCCTGAATCCGACTGTATCCTGGCTCTGCCTGACTGTCATTTGTCACTAACTTAATCTCCAGTTGCCACCGCTCGAGGTGTGACTCTTGGTTTTCATTAATCCACTTGAGCTGGGCCCAGTTCTGGGACGCAAATGACTCTCTCCGATCAAAAATCGGTGGCTTCTTTGTATACAGAGAAAGACTGATGTGAGGGTGTACAGCACCTCCAAGAATTACCTGTGACACCAAACTGTGCTTGACATAGAGCTTTCTTGGCTCTTCCAAGGCAATGAGTTTACTGAAAAGCACAGAGAGCTTGAGCACTCTCTTTATAGTCAGGTCCCATTGGGAGAGGAAAGTTGCCATGTCACAGTTCTCCACGTAATGGCTCAGCTCCTTTCGACCTCGTTCCAACTGTTCCAACAGCTCGGTTAAAAGTGCCAGCTGGATTTCAGTCTGGTTTTTTCCCACCTTCTTAATCTTCTGCAGCTGGCAGGGGTTCGCGATTTGCAGGATGTCGGCGCAGATCATCATATTGTTCTGGTCTCTCACGCACAGGTGTCTGGGCTCAATCTTCAGGTAAAAGTAACACTTCTTCAGAAGGTTAAATTTGTTCCAGTGGTACCGGAGGAGGCGAGGGTTCAGGTCATTGTGCAGGAAATCCAGAACAAGGTTTTTATTTCTCACGTACTGCTCCACGGTGGCATTGTCTTGCCGTTCTTCTCTGGGTGCCGTACTCTCCGAACTGCTTTCAGTCTCATCCAAAACCTTAGCCATGCTTCCAAAGCTCGGGTGCTGTGTAGGAAAGCAGCAATAATAACATTAAGAACCAAGAGAAAAGCAGCTGTGAGGGAGTATAATCATGGCTGCGACTCTTCTCTCTTAATTAAAGCTTAGCTTATATAGATGGGAAAGAACTGCTAGACTAGGTGTAGTTCCAGAGAATTTTCCTTTATAGTTGTGTGGCTTTTGCATTGTCTACTTTTATATATTCCAACCATGGCGTCCTTCTATCCCTCCCCTTGAGAGGTTCTACCTCTGCTTAATATATTCACTGACAGGAACTATTCTCTTAGACACTCTGCCAAAATTTCTCCCTATCTTATTATCTTCTGTTTCATTCTAATTAGCTGCCTTTGTACTCCTGTAAGCAATTTCTTTCCATTCTTCTGCCTCTCTGGAGATGTCTATTTTTCTCTCTTTGTAATCTGCCAGGCTGTTGAGGTTTGAGACCCATCTTCTCAGCCAGTTCCTACAGCTACATGATCACCTTGGTGATTCAAATTAACCCTCTGCCCCCACGCGAGGTGGTGTGCAGCAGGCAGAGCAACTCTGGGTGTCACCTCACGACAGCTTCCAAGGGGAATTACAGCGTTTTCCTTGCACTTCCACCTTCAACAGTGGATTGGCAGTCACAACCTGACCGTGTTTTCAGTGATGTACTGCTTTCCCTTCCTTTGGTTTTAGTTTGCATCATCCCAGGTCATGATGCTTTCCTGCAGAATGCTCGAAGTCTACGAACAGTAAGAGAATGAAACACATGTAAAGCAACCTGCAAACAGGTAACAGGTCGTTGTTAAGGTGTTTAGACAGGGGTCCTTGCAGCACTGTATCTGCTGGCTTAATCTTAGCTGTTTACAAGGGCCTGGACTGACAGGACAAGGGGAATGGCTTCACACTGGCAGAGGGCAGGGTTAGATTAGATATTAGGGAGAAATTCTTTCCTGTGGGGGTGGGGAGGCCCTGGCACAGGTTGCCCAGAGAAGCTGTGACTGCCCCATCCTTCAAAGTGTTCAAGGCCAGATTGGAATGAGTTTGGAGCAACCTGGTCTAGTGGAAGGTGTCCCTGACCATAGCAGGGGGTTGGACTGAGATGATCTTTAAGATCCCTTCCAACCCAAACCAGTCTGAGATGATTTTATACTTCATTTATTTGCAAAGATGTGCCCTGCCTGGCGAAGGCCTCTGAGCCAATGTGGAAGGTGTTTCTCTGTTGTGCTTTAGCTGGAGTACCTGTGACTCACACAGTTTATGTACCACAAACAGCAATTAGCTAAATAAATGCCTGTGTTCCTGTTGCCAGTGATACTGTAATGAGAACCCAGCTGGACATTGAGGTGGTATTCACAAGCTGAACACACTTGATTTGAAAATGAAATTGATACAGAATTTTTAAAGTGAGATCCAACATGTGAGATTTTAATTCTTCCACGCCCTATAGAAGTTAGATTGTGATACCTGCTTGACAAACACATTTTCCTTAGCCTCATTTTCCCTAAATCCATAATGCCTCTAATAACATTTCCTCATGGGAATTCCAAGCGTTTGTAAACCTCGCAGCTATCCGGCCCCGAGCTGCACCACCAGTTTATACACCAAGTCACTCATTTGCAACTTTTTTTCTCTCCAAGAGAGCTGTCATCTAAAAAGAAAACACAAAACGAACTGTATTTCCTTTTCCACTTTTTTTTCTTTCCGAGGCAGTGCCAGCTCTCGGCATCCCGCAGGGAGCAGCAGTGCCAGCACATGTGCCAGGTGACACTCCCCGCTCTTGGAGGGATTTGGCTCCCCGGAGCAGTTTGTTTGCCCACAGACCGAGCTGTCATTGTGCTTGTTTTCCCTTGCTGTTTTTACATATATATATATATGTGTTTTGGGGTTTTTTTCTTTCCCCTGCCAGGAAGGGCTGGCTGTATTCCCTGCGGTATTGCTGTGCTTGCAGCCTGGGATGGGGAGGGAGGCGCAGTCACCCAAGGAGGGGGCTCCATGTTCACCCAGGACGGGGTCGATGTGGCACGCAGCGGGGTTTCCCCCCTGAGCCCCGACCCACCTCATCAGGCTCCCGGAGGTGTGTGCGAGTGCCCCGTTCCCGGTGCGGCCCGGCCCGATGGACCCGCGGCCCGGCCCTGCCCGGCCCTGCCCGGCCCCGCAGGCCGCCGTTGCCATGGCGACCCCCCCGGAGCTGCTGATGGAGCGGCCCAGGACCAGCCCCAGAGTCGTTCACACCTCTTCCCCCTCCGCAATTCACAGCATCCCAGAATGGTTTGGGGTTTGGAAGAAACTTACAGCCCATCCCCGTTCGTTCCACGCCCCCGCTGTAGGCGGTGATGGTGGTAAATCCCAGTAAGCTCCTTCGCAGCCGCCCGCCCCGGTCCCTCGTACCTTCGCCTTCTCAGGCTGCAGCAGGCTCGGGGACACCGGGGACACCGGGCGTCGTGAGGAGAGCATGTCTGCTCTGCCCGTTCAGCGAGGGGTGTCTGCTGTGGCTCCGAAAGCGATGACAGGGGTTGTGCTCGGCGAGATGGCACTCGGTGCCCGCTGCTGCATCACAATGGCATCGTGGAACCAGGGACGCTGGAAACGCAGGGCGATGGAACCGTGGAACCATAGAATCATAGAATGGTTTGGGTTGGAAGGGACCTTAAAGCTCATCCCATTCCAACCCCTTGCCATGGGCAGGGACACCTTCCACTAGCCCAGGTTGCTCCAAGCCCCATCCAACCCGGCCTTGGACACTTGAAAGGATGGGGCAGTCACAGCTTCTCTGGGCAACCTGTGCCAGTGCCTCGCCACTCTCAGAGAGAAGAATTTCTCCCTCATATCTAATCCAAATTTCAGAAAGCAGGGATGGTTCTGGGGTATGAATAGGACCTTCTGGGCTTTAGGGTGTAATGTGAGTGGGAGCTTTCTTGCTTTTTGAGGGCGAATCTTGCAGAGTCCATCTAAGGGCAGACACCAGCTCTTCACAGTGAAACTGAGGCTGTTTCACACTATCAGGAGTTTTGTTAACTTAAACACATAATCCTTATTAAAGGGCTGCGTTGAAATAGGATATAAACTGCTCCATTAAGTGCAGCAAACTTCCTTCTGGGGAGGAAGGAATTTTCCTTCTTTGCTTTCCTGGGGGACCCAGCTGCCCAGCCAGCTGTGTTACTGTGGAGTGGCTTGTCAGGTTCAAAATGGCAAGCTCCAGACCACAACTGGTGAGTTCATCAGCAAACTGGACAGGCGTCCAGGGCTGAAGGTGCCCTTGTACTCCCTGCTATTAAATCTTTGGGTCAGGGCTTAGCCTTAATGCTGTCTGGTGTGCTTAGCTGGTGCATCTCTCCTGAGCTTTTTTTAATTGAATGATAGGCAGGATCCATAACGCCAGCCCTGAGCTCCTGCTTGAACATCAAGGAAGGAGGCGATCTGTCATTTTAAGAAATCAATGCATCTTCTCAAGGCAGCCAGAGCTTACCATTTCATTTCACAGCTGCCAAGAGATTAACTATACAATTGTCAGGTGTGATTTGCTAACAGACAAGAGAGATAACAAACATGAGTGAAAGCAGGTGTGATGGCCTTGCTTGGGGGGAGGGCCAGTGGAGATCAGTATTCGGTGATAATGCCAAATTTCTGCAGGAAATTAATGTTCATGCTTATGTCATGGATCTTGATCCTGTTGTTCAGACTGTGCGTGCTGGGAAGTGGAGGACTCCTTCTCCCTCGGCCTTGGTGGTCTGAAGGTATGAGAAGAGATCTGTGGAGGTCCAGCTATCCTTGCCTCCTGTTCCATCTAAGGCCTGTGCCAGATGCCCAAGGAGGAATCACAGGAAAGGTGAAATCCTTGGGCTTTGCTTCCTCATTTTGGCAGGGTTTGGATGTTACCTGAGCACTTTCTGTGAGCGCAGCATGATGCATGTTTGAAACAGGGCTTATGGTTGCAACGGTGCAGAGACTTGCACTGAGCTTGTTTGTACTTCTCATTGCCATAAATGCAAACCTTCATCCCAGATTTAGCATGGAAAAATGGAATCCCTTTGCCTGCTCCTACCCTGAGCAGCTGGTCAAGCTGTTTTCTTGATTTTAAAAATAAACCCTCCTAGAGTTTCAGCTGAAATTTTAGTGGTTTTCATCATTTTTGCATCAGGGATCAATTCAATTATAGCATTTTATAGCATTCTATGAATCTCTTTGAATTAATACACATAAAAACGTGTTTGAAGCACTGAACACCACATACCCCCTTGCCTCCCCTCTCATCAGCTGAGCTATCTCAGTGGCAGAGCTGACAGCCACTGTCACTCCGTTTGTCACTCTGGCTGTCCTGTCCACAGCATCAAAATAAAGAACTTGTTAGTCCTGTCTGAGATCAAGATATAAGCAGACGATTGATTTTCCTCCCTCTTCTCATTAGCAAGCTCTGACACTTAATAAAACATATATTTCCTCGCTCGGGGTAAGCAAAACACCCAGATAGTGCCTGTCAGAGCTGATTGGGAGCAGGGATTAATCTTTATGGAAAATCAATAGCTGGAACAGAAAAATTGGCAGGACCCAAATTAAAAGTCGCTGGCAATTTCTGTCTTCATATTTCACATCTGCATTTCTGAAACAGTGATTTGCTGCAAAGGCAAAACAGGGGCAGGGATGGGGGTGAGCTCTGTGCCTGGTTCCTCTTCTGCTGCTTCCTGGCAGGTGGAGGTGGATGCCAGGTTTGGAGCAGCTGTTTGGGCAGCACCTGGTTCAAAGTGAGCCCTGTCCCATGGCAGAGGGCTGTTCAACACTGACCTTTCTGAGAGGCTGTGTCCTCAGAGCAGCACTGTCATTGAAGTCTTCCAGCATCACCACCTCCTCCAGGATCCCTGCCTGTGTCCCTGCAGCCCCAAGCAGTACTCATCCCTCATCATGCTCACCTGGCTCCATGGGGGCAGGATTCTCAGAGCAATATAAAGGCTGCAATCCCCATCATCACAAGGGTATGACTGATTTACTCACTGCTTGCTCCCAGTTTCGCTGGTGCATCAGATACCTGAAATGAATTATACATTCCAGATATATTCCAAATCTAAATCATCGCCACACATCAGTGAACTCGTGGTGTTCGTCAGACTGTGATTCAGAGGCTCACTTTGAGAAGGAAGAGGGATGGAAGTTTTCTAAGGAACCTGGGGGGGGGGGGGTAGGAGAAGGGGAGGAATTGCTCTCCTGGGATGCAAAAACCCCAGCTGGACCAGGGCAAGAAGGACTTAATTGTGTCTCTGAGGCAGCAATTATCTCCAGCTCATTACACCCACTAATGGCACCCAGGGAGGGAGCCCCAAAGCCTGGAACTGCCAGAGTTTGGGGTGGCTGTTTGCATACAGCAGGTCAGTAAATTTGGGGCTTTGGAGGCTGGTCAAAAATCTTCCCTGGTCTGAGCCCAAACCCACAATCTGCTCCTCCAGAGAGCCATTGTCTGTTAGCTCTCCTTTCCTCCCCTGCTGATGGATGGACAGCCTGGACAGATCTCGGCACCAAAAGGGATCCCAAAGGTGGACAGACCCTCCTTTCTCCAGCGGTGACATTAATTTAAACACCAGACACGTTTTGATGTGAGTTTGGAGCCCGTCTGAGTCAAAAGCTGCAGCAGCTCTGGTTTACCGATGATTGCGCTCAGGAAGACAGAGCAGGGTCAGGGAAGCTCCTTTGTCTTGCTGGAAGCTCATCAAAAGCCCGTTCAGATCCCCTTGTGCTGTGCTGCACTTTGCAAGACACACATCCTTGAGCTCAAGTTCAAGGCAGGTTGTCGCTTCCCAGCTCCCACGAGACGGCCCTTGCTGGCAGGCTGATCCCAGCAGTGAGTGTGCATCCCCCTTTTTTCCAGGGAAACTTCCCAAGCAGGTCATGTTTGCTTGGCTGTGGGACAGAGAGCAAAGACGGGAAGTGCAAAACATGCTGAGACTGAAACCTTGTCCCCGGGGTCGTCACCTGTGGCTGGGGGGCAGCACAGCCGGGCTAATGCCTGGGGAGCTGGATGTGTGCCCTCCCCACAGAGTGGGACAGGGACACAG
>NW_020956009.1:41338-45914 GCF_003031625.1 Empidonax traillii | reverse complement strand
AAAAAAAAAAAATTAAAGTTCTTGGCTGAGAAGCTTGTTTAAAGATCTTATCTCTGGCAGAGGAAATAAGTTTTTAATTCCTTCCCTTGCTGCCTCCCAGCAAGTGCTGGGTCCCCAGAGGGGCACAGGCCATTAGCTGTGTCAGGAAACGAGCTGGAGAAGCAGCTTTTGTTCATGGAACTGAGACTGACCCGAAGTGGCTCTGGGTGAAGCTGCTGCCTCTGCCACGTGCTGTCCCTGCTGTGGGGAGAGTCAGGTGGGGCGCAGGTGGGGTGGGCACCCTGCATTCAAGGCTGGATCATTCAAGGCAAAAATTAGCTTTTCTGAAGCCTTGGTTGGAATCAGGAGGTGGTTTGGGTGATGCTGCTCCCCCTGCTCCATCCCCTGGATCCCCCGGGCAGAAATGGCTTGCCCAGGGCCATCTGGGGGTCTGCAGGAGGAGGGAAGGGGTAGCCAGGGCCATCCCACACGCGCTGGGGGCTGCACTGCTCCTCACGTGCTGATCTCTTGAGCTGGTGCTGGAGAGCTGTTGGGATACTGTGAGCAACAGGATAAAAGGTATTTAATAAATGAAATCTTGGTCCCATCCATGGCCTTATCCGCTGCGTGGCAGAGCACTGAGGCTGGGCTGTCCCTGTGCCAAGGACCACTGTGACTATCCTGCCACTGAACAGGGGGACAGAGGGTGAGGAGGGTCCAGGCTCCTGCCTCTCAGCACGGTGGCCCATGGGGAGAGCAGAGCCCCTGCTCGCTCAGCTTCGTCCCCTGTGTTCACCGTCACCTCCGCCTGCATCTGAGTCATCTCCCAGCTCAGTGGAGTGTGTGGGCTTAGTGCAGCTTTAGTTGTTCATCCTCTGCTGTGCTGGAGCCTGACACGGGTAAAGTGGAGCAATTCATCAATGCAGGGATGAGGCGGATGAATGTCCTGTGCCAATACAATGGACCTTGTTCTCCTCCCACCAGCTCAGGCAGCAGCTGGTGTCACTCTGGCCCAGCGAGGGCTGCTGAAGTGGCTGCTGCTTGAGGAGCTCAAGAGATCTTAAAAGAAATATGGACTTCTGTTTTGTGCTGAATGACTTACAGCTTCAGCTGTAAAACACAGTCTTTGTGGAGAGGAGGCTCTTGAAAAATGTTCCTGTGTGCAAGCAGGGAGAGGGAGAGCGAAGCCATGGCGGCAGCATCTCGCCTCTGCCCTGATGTTGAATCCCTGTGGGCTGAGGTTGGTGCTGCTGATCAGGACTGTGATTGGCCTCGTGGCCAATCCTGCCTTTCCCTCCCTGGCTCTGCTGCCTGGCTGTGGCCTCTCCCACGTGCAGTTCTGCACCAGCACGTGCCCCCCTGTTCCCTGAGGAGCACAGGGCAGGCGGTGGCTGCCAGGGTACTCCTGTCAGCTGTCAAGTACTTGAAGCGCCTTTGTGGAGTTCAGCAAACCTCTTTGCATGTGAAATAGCGGGTCTCCAGAGAGCAAATCCAGAGTGAAACGTCTCTCCTGGTGACTGACACCAACTTCTCTCGCTAATGATGCTTTTTGGCTGTCGGCTGTGCAGTGTGGTCACCTGCCCTTGCCAGCTCCTCGCCTGCAGCACGGCAGCGCACGTGCAAGGCGACCCAGACTCCCATCCCAAGCTCCTGCTGGGGTGCAGTTTCACCCCATTTGCAAGGGATGAGCTGGGAGCCAGAGGCCATGGGGCTCATATGTGTGTCTGGTCACAGAGAAGCGTGGGATGCCATGAACCTGGAGATTGGCAACATGATCCTCGTCACTGGTGTAGCCTAAAGAAGCGCTGGAGGTGCAGCAGCATTTGTGACAGAGGTTTTGGGGGTGACTGCATTTGGTGGGGCACAGCAGTGTAGCACAGCCGCTCTCTGCAGCTGCACTTGATATCAGGACAGGGACAGTTTTGGGGCGTGTTCACGCCAGGGGCCAGTGCGACTGGAGCTAACATGGCCTGCAGCCAGGATCCTCTTGGCAGGACTAGGGGGAGATGTTTGAGCACCCAGGGTTGCCCTCACAGTGGGTGCCGTGCAGTCAATGCCTGATAACCATCTGGAAGGCAGGTGGCCCGGGGGAAACAGGGCTTGGGCCCACTCGCCGGCGGTGAGTGGGGCCACCACTCCAGCTGGGGTCGACCGGCCTCACCGCGGCCCCACCGGGCTGAGAGCATCCATTTTAGGTGCCTGTCGGCAGCGATTAGGGAGCACAAAGCTGACGGGCGCGCGGGGGGAGCCCAGGGCCAGGCGGCCGGCGGTGCTGGGGCTGCCTTGCAGGGGGAGCAGCAGGGGAGGACTGGCTGCCTTGCAGGGGGAACAGCAGGGGAGGACTGGCTGCCTTGCAGGGGGAACAGCAGGGGAGGACTGGCTGCCTTGCAGGGGGAGCAGCAGGGGAGGACTGGCTGCCTTGCAGGGGGAACAGCAGGGGAGGACTGGCTGCCCTGCAAGTCCCAGTGCGGGCACTGCCGCCGCCTCGGGTCGCACGAGGCTGCGGGGCCATTACGCAAGGGCTGGCGAGCGGCGCCGCGTGGCCCCGTGTGCTGGGACATCCTGTGTCCCACAGGACACCGCCACGTGTCCCACCCAGGCTGGCCCCAAGCTGCTCAACACCTGCTGGACATCACCCACAGGAAAACGGCTGCAGGATGCGGCTCAGCCCTGTGGTGCTTTTCCCATCACGGGTGTCGATCGCGGCACTGGGAGTCCCGGCTGGAAATGGGGCTACGGGGGAAACCCACCTGCAGCAACCAGCTCGGTTTTGGTCTGCGTATCGGGGATTTGGGGCAGAGGATCTGTGCAATGGGAGAAAGCGTGGCTAACAAAGCAGCAGTTCTGCTGGCCATTTTCCTTGGTGTGTTTGTAGCCACCACAAGAACAGGCAGCCGACTGGGCGAGGGGCTGCTGGGGAAGTGGCCAGGCGGGAAGGAAGGGGCAGGACGGGGAGGTGATCTCATGCAGGAAGAGGTTCCCTGTCCCACTAATCGCCGTGGCCTACTTGAGTGTCTGCAGCAAGAACGGGGCTAATCCTAATCCAGGGCGAGGATAAAGGGCCGCAAGTGCTGTGTGTGCGAGAACCACGTTCTGGTTGGCACTGGCCACCATGCCTTGGTTTAGTGCCCTAAGCCCCGGGGTCAGTCCAGCTACCCCAGATCAGGGTTAGCTGGACCTGCCCTTTGGGAATAGTCAGAGCTTCTTCAGGGCCTTGGTCTGCCCACTGCTGCCTGTACAGCTGAGAACAAACACACAGAGCTCACAGTTTCAAGTTGTGTGTGGCTTTTCAACCCCATCAAATAGCTTTATTCACACAAACGTCCCTTAATTTACAAAGCCTCTGCCATTCATACACATCAGGGGATCCACAGTGTTCAAAGAACTTAAATAGAATGTCTCATACCAACCCGAGTAAACCAAGTACAAAAAAATATTTATATAAAGTTGTTCACACATAGGTCCTAGATTACCAGCTTCTGTGCAAAAAAAAAAAAAAAAAAAAAAAAAAAAAAAAAAAAAAAAAAAAAAAAAAAAAAAAAAAAAGAAAAAAAAGGAAAAAAAAAAGAAAAATACAGATCCATTTACTAGTATTATCTTTAGTTTGGAGTCTGGGTTTAAGCCTTCTGCTCTTGCTAGCTCAGCACAGGGGCTGTGGGGACCAGGGGGAGCCCACAGCAGGGCTGGGGCAGGGTGCCTGTCCTGGGGTCACCCCGGTGGTGTGGCAGTGAAACTGCTCATCCCTGCAAAGCTGCTGTGATTTGCTGGGTGAATGACCTGAAGGCCCATGGTGGACTGGGCAGCTGCTGGGGAGGGGAAAGGTGCCAGGATGGGGACACCAAGCCCCGCTGTGTGACCCATGAGCTCTTCCAGCAGCCTAGACATCACTCTCGGAGCTAAAAGCACTACAAGCAGGCTACAGAGAAATAATTTGGCAGGTCCCAGCTGGAAGAGAGCAGCTCCCTGTGCTTCCCTCCCAGCTGCACCCACCACCCCAGACACCCAGGAGCGTGAAACCCTTTTGGAGATGAAGGGCCACGCTGTGGGATGTGCCTGTAACCAGCCGAGGAGCACAGGAGGCGCTGGCACAGCTCTCCCCCTGGCAGCATCGGCCACATCCTGCTGCTTTCCAAACGCTGTCCTGCCTGATGGGATGGGGAGGGCTCTGAAGAGTGGAGTAAAGCCCTGTAAAGCCTGCTGAGCCGGCACAGCACTGAGCACCACTCACCCATCCCATGTCAGCAGTGCCAGAATGGAGACCAGGAGCCCCCCTCGCCCCATGCAGAGTGTGAGGCTCGGGCAGCACAGGCCCGGGGCGAGGAAGGAAAGCAGCAACACGTTTCCCTGTTCTCCTGACCGGCAGAAAGCCCAGGGAAACGAATCCCAGTCGGTGCCCTGAAGCAGCTGCCCCATGATGCTTGGCAGGCTTAAACCCAGACTCTGTACTGCATACGGAGGAGACAGACACCGCACACAACGGAGGATTTCCACGACGATGGTAAATGCTTGTTTTACATCTTATTGCTCCAGAAAGGCTCCGGGAGCCCGTGATATGTGAAGGAGCTGGGTCCTGAGGAGTAAAGGAAGACCACAGGGG
>NW_020956009.1:36907-41317 GCF_003031625.1 Empidonax traillii | reverse complement strand
AAAAAAAAAAAATTAAAGTTCTTGGCTGAGAAGCTTGTTTAAAGATCTTATCTCTGGCAGAGGAAATAAGTTTTTAATTCCTTCCCTTGCTGCCTCCCAGCAAGTGCTGGGTCCCCAGAGGGGCACAGGCCATTAGCTGTGTCAGGAAACGAGCTGGAGAAGCGGCTTTTGTTCGTGGAACTGAGACTGACCCGAAGTGGCTCTGGGTGAAGCTGCTGCCTCTGCCACGTGCTGTCCCTGCTGTGGGGAGAGTCAGGTGGGGCGCAGGTGGGGTGGGCACCCTGCATTCAAGGCTGGATCATTCAAGGCAAAAATTAGCTTTTCTGAAGCCTTGGTTGGAATCAGGAGGTGGTTTGGGTGATGCTGCTCCCCCTGCTCCATCCCCTGGATCCCCCGGGCAGGAATGGCATGCCCAGGGCCATCTGGGGGCTCTGCAGGAGGAGGGAAGGGGTAGCCAGGGCCATCCCACACACACTGGGGGCTGCACTGCTCCTCACGTGCTGATCTCTTGAGCTGGTGCTGGAGAGCTGTTGGGATACTGTGAGCAACAGGATAAAAGGTATTTAATAAATGAAATCTTGGTCCCATCCGTGGCCTTATCCGCTGCGTGGCAGAGCACTGAGGCTGGGCTGTCCCTGTGCCAAGGACCACTGTGACTGTCCTGCCACTGAACAGGGGGACAGAGGGTGAGGAGGGTCCAGGCTCCTGCCTCTCAGCACGGTGGCCCATGGGGAGAGCAGAGCCCCTGCTCGCTCAGCTTCGTCCCCTGTGTTCACCCTCACCTCCGCCTGCATCTGAGTCATCTCCCAGCTCAGTGGAGTGTGTGGGCTTAGTGCAGCTTTAGTTGTTCATCCTCTGCTGTGCTGGAGCCTGACACGGGTAAAGTGGAGCAATTCATCAACGCAGGGATGAGGCGGATGAATGTCCTGTGCCAATACAATGGACCCTGTTCTCCTCCCACCAGCTCAGGCAGCAGCTGGTGTCACTCTGGCCCAGCGAGGGCTGCTGAAGTGGCTGCTGCTTGAGGAGCTCAAGAGATCTTAAAAGAAATATGGACTTCTGTTTTGTGCTGAATGACTTACAGCTTCAGCTGTAAAACACAGTCTTTGTGGAGAGGAGGCTCTTGAAAAATGTTCCTGTGTGCAAGCAGGGAGAGGGAGAGCGAAGCCATGGCGGCAGCATCTCGCCTCTGCCCTGATGTTGAATCCCTCTGGGCTGAGGTTGGTGCTGCTGATCAGGACTGTGATTGGCCTCGTGGCCAATCCTGCCTTTCCCTCCCTGGCTCTGCTGCCTGGCTGTGGCCTCTCCCATGTGCAGTTCTGCACCAGCACGTGCCCCCCTGGTCCCTGAGGAGCACAGGGCAGGCGGTGGCTGCCAGGGTACTCCTGTCAGCTGTCAAGTACTTGAAGCGCCTTTGTGGAGTTCAGCAAACCTCTTTGCATGTGAAATAGCGGGTCTCCAGAGAGCAAATCCAGAGTGAAACGTCTCTCCTGGTGACTGACACCAACTTCTCTCGCTAATGATGCTTTTTGGCTGTCGGCTGTGCAGTGTGGTCACCTGCCCTTGCCAGCTCCTCGCCTGCAGCATGGCAGCGCACGTGCAAGGCGACCCAGACTCCCATCCCAAGCTCCTGCTGGGGTGCAGTTTCACCCCATTTGCAAGGGATGAGCTGGGAGCCAGAGGCCATGGGGCTCACATGTGTGTCTGATCACAGAGAAGCGTGGGATGCCATGAACCTGGAGATTGGCAACATGATCCTCGTCACTGGTGTAGCCTAAAGAAGTGCTGGAGGTGCAGCAGCATTTGTGACAGAGGTTTTGGGGGTGACTGCATTTGGTGGGGCACAGCAGTGTAGCACAGCCGCTCTCTGCAGCTGCACTTGATATCAGGACAGGGACAGTTTTGGGGCGTGTTCACGCCAGGGGCCAGTGCGACTGGAGCTAACATGGCCTGCAGCCAGGATCCTCTTGGCAGGACTAGGGGGAGATGTTTGAGCACCCAGGGTTGCTCTCACAGTGGGTGCCGTGCAGTCAATGCCTGATAACCATCTGGAAGGCAGGTGGCCCTGGGGAAACAGGGCTTGGGCCCACTCGCCGGCGGTGAGTGGGGCCACCACTCCAGCTGGGGTCGACCGGCCCCACTGCGGCCCCACCGGGCTGAGAGCATCCATTTTAGGTGCCTGTCGGCAGCAATTAGGGAGCACAAAGCTGATGGGCGCACGGAGGGAGCCCAGGGCCAGGCGGCCGGCGGTGCTGGGGCTGCCTTGCAGGGGGAGCAGCAGGGGAGGACTGGCTGCCCTGCACGTCCCAGTGGGGGCACTGCCGCCGCCTCGGGTCGCACGAGGCTGCGGGGCCGTTACGCAAGGGCTGGCGAGCGGTACCGCGTGGCCCCGTGTGCTGGGACATCCTGTGTCCCACAGGACACCGCCACGTGTCCCACCCAGGCTGGCCCCAAGCTGCTCAACACCTGCTGGACATCACCCACAGGAAAACGGCTGCAGGATGCGGGTCAGCCCTGTGGTGCTTTTCCCATCATGGGTGTCGATCGCGGCACTGGGAGTCCCGGCTGGAAATGGGGCTACGGGGGAAACCCACCTGCAGCGACCAGCTCGGTTTTAGTCTGTGTATCGGGGATTTGGAGCAGAGGATCTGTGCAATGGGAGAAAGTGTGGCTAACAAAGCAGCAGTTCTGCTGGCCATTTTCCTTGGTGGGTTTGTAGCCACCACAAGAACAGGCAGCTGACTGGGCGAGGGGCTGCTGGGGAAGTGGCCAGGCGGGAAGGAAGGGGCAGGACGGGGAGGTGTTCTCATGCAGGCAGAGGTTCCCTGTCCCACTAATCGCCGTGGCCTACTTGAGTGTCTGCAGCAAGAACGGGGCTAATCCTAATCCAGGGCGAGGATAAAGGGCCACAAGTGCTGTGTGTGCGAGAACCACGTTCTGGTTGGCACTGGCCACCATGCCTTGGTTTAGTGCCCTAAGCCCCGGGGTCAGTCCAGCTACCCCAGATCAGGGTTAGCTGGACCTGCCCTTTGGGAATAGTCAAAGCTTCTTCAGGGCCTTGGTCTGCCCACTGCTGCCTGTACAGCTGAGAACAAACACACAGAGCTCACGTTTCAAGTTGTGTGTGGCTTTTCAACCCCATCAAATAGCTTTATTCACACAAACGTCCCTTAATTTACAAAGCCTCTGCCACTCATACACATCAGGGGATCCACAGTGTTCAAAGAACTTAAATAGAATGTCTCATACCAACCCGAGTAAACCAAGTACAAAAAAATATTTATATAAAGTTGTTCACACATAGGTCCTAGATTACCAGCTTCTGTGCAAAAAAAAAAAAAAAAAAAAAAAAAAAAAAAAAAAAAAAAAAAAGAAAAAAAGAAAAATACAGATCCATTTACTAGTATTATCTTTAGTTTGGAGTCTGGGTTTAAGCCTTCTGCTCTTGCTAGCTCAGCACAGGGGCTGTGGGGACCAGGGGGAGCCCACAGTAGGGCTGGAGCAGGGTGCCTGTCCTGGGGTCACCCCGGTGGTGTGGCAGTGAAACTGCTCACCCCTGCAAAGCTGCTGTGATTTGCTGGGTGAATGAACTGAAGGCCCATGGTAGACTGGGCAGCTGCTGGGGAGGGGAAAGGTGCCAGGATGGGGACACCAAGCCCCGCTGTGTGACCCATGAGCTCTTCCAGCAGCCTAGACATCACTCTCGGAGCTAAAAGCACTACGGGCAGGCTACAGAGAAATAATTTGGCAGGTCCCAGCTGGAAGAGAGCAGCTCCCTGTGCTTCCCTCCCAGCTGCACCCACCACCCCAGACACCCAGGAGTGTGAAACCCTTTTGGAGATGAAGGGCCACGCTGTGGGATGTGCCTGTAACCAGCCGAGGAGCACAGGAGGCGCTGGCACAGCTCTCCCCCTGGCAGCATCGGCCACATCCTGCTGCTTTCCAAACGCTGTCCTGCCTGATGGGAAGGGGAGGGCTCTGAAGAGTGGAGTAAAGCCCTGTAAAGCCTGCTGAGCCGGCACAGCACTGAGCACCACTCACCCATCCCATGTCAGCATTGCCAGAATGGAGACCAGGAGCCCCCCTCGCCCCATGCAGAGTGTGAGGCTCGGGCAGCACAGGCCCGGGGCGAGGAAGGAAAGCAGCAATGCGTTTCCCTGTTCTCCTGACCGGCAGAAAGCCCAGGGAAACGAATCCCAGTTGGTGCCCTGCAGCAGCTGTCCCATGATGCTTGGCAGGCTTAAACCCAGACTCTGTACTGCATACGGAGGAGACAGACACCGCACACAACGGAGGATTTCCACGACGATGGTAAATGCTTGTTTTACATCTTATTGCTCCAGAAAGGCTCCGGGAGCCCGTGATATGTGAAGGAGCTGGGTCCTGAGGAGTAAAGGAAGACCACAGGGG
>NW_020956009.1:19401-36032 GCF_003031625.1 Empidonax traillii | reverse complement strand
AAAGCCCAGGGAAACGAATCCCAGTCGGTGCCCTGAAGCAGCTGCCCCATGATGCTTGGCAGGCTTAAACCCAGACTCTGTACTGCATACGGAGGAGACAGACACCGCACACAACGGAGGATTTCCACGACGATGGTAAATGCTTGTTTTACATCTTATTGCTCCAGAAAGGCTCCGGGAGCCCGTGATATGTGAAGGAGCTGGGTCCTGAGGAGTAAAGGAAGACCACAGGGGTAACTCTTATCTGTCACTAGCACTGCTGAACCTCAAACACAGCAGTAAGGGGAGATGGGGGAGCTAATCTAACCCCTCTAGGCTAGAGCCACCTCTGCTTTCCTCCCCACGGACCAAAGTTGGCTGGGAAATCCCCGTGACACCTGCACGATGCCGGCGGTGTCAGCCTTGCTGCAGGCTGGTGCAGATAACACGTTTCCCAATCCTCCTGAGGCTTGGCTTGTTCCCCCCCACCCACCCCACATCCCTCTTGTAAACAGCAAAGTCAGAAGTAAACAATTTCATACAATCGCTCCCCCGGCGTGGGCACCGGCACGAGCCCAGAGGGTGACAAGGTTCTGCAACAGGGGCCTTGGCTCCCCCCACACTGACCAGGTTACCCCCCACCTGGATGCCACAAGAGCTTCACTGCAGCCACAGGAGACACAGCCAGCCTGGCCAGGCTGGGGAATGGGTCACAGGCTCGGTGTTGCTTTCTTAAGCTCAGGTTTTCCCAGCGGCGCATCCTAATGCCGAGAACATCCACAGCGGAGGGGGAAGTTCAGCCTGCAGGAGCTCAGGCAGGGGAGGCCACATAGACCCACCTGGCAGGAGAAGCCTAAACATCCTCCATCCCACGGCACATGCAGGTTTGAGCTGTTCCCCGTTCCCACCTTGTTCTAGAGGGAGTGCTGGTCTGGGCCAAAGTAACTGGGAGGAGAGATGTGGGGAACTGTAAACACAAGGCAAGTTCCTGTATAGTCTGGGGAGTTGAGCACAAACAGCAGCAAAATCATCAGGGAGAAATGCTCTTAAAAGGACAAACTAATCAGGGAAACATCCACGTTGGCCAAAGGCTAGCAGCCCTAGGACTCCTCCTGGGAAAGTGTTTGCTAAATCCTAAGTAAGGCACTACGGTCTAGCTCACTAACATCAAGCTGCTTTAAAAACACATCTGCAGTTCAAAAGCTGAGGTGGACACGTGTGGTTTGAAGATGGCCTGAAACAGCAGTGCACCAAGAGGACTGACCCTCCCAGGGCCTGCTGGGCTCATTCCTGTCCCCAGAGAGGAGCAGGAAGCTGGCAGCTGGCTGGAGGCAACGGTCCCAGGGAGCAACCCCACTTACTGCCTTCCACCTTCACCTCCTACATTTCAGGCTTGGTATTCCTGCTGCTAGGAAGCTCCCTTTAACCGTGATGAGATGCCTGCTGAGGTGCCATTCCAGCAGGGAAAGCCCTGTGGGCAGGGCTGGGAGGACAAAGCCCTCTTACTGCACCTGTCCAGGCCAGGGTTCAGTTAGAACAGTTGTAACAGTCAGGAGCAAAGGCTCTGCCAGGTGGAGGAAGGATGGGTCCAGTGATCAGGGCACTAACACTGCACTCGTGAGCTACAGGGTTCACTCTCCCCCTCCTCAGGGATGCTACACAGAGAGCTGCAGGAGAATCCCACCTGGCTGCAGCCCACAGGAGCATCCCTAGGGAGAAACACAAAAGCGGTGTGAGAACGAGGGCCTGGCGCTGAATCTGATCTGTCTGAACCTTCACAAGTCACAGACAGATGGTCTGGAGCCTCCTGGTCCTCCTAAGAAGGACTTGGCCTTCCTGCAGCCACAGCCTTAGCTTTGTGTCCTGGAATAGATGGAAGAGAAGAAAGAAGCCCCTCCCTCCTTTCCCTGCTGTAGCTCTGCCTTAGCCCACCTGAATTTCCTCCATTTCCATTCACTCCCATGAGGTCAGCAAAGTACACTGAGGAGATACACAGACGTGCTGCCAGTTAGGAACCTTCCAGTGATGACCCAGGAAAGCTGCAGCCTGCACACAGGCAAAGAGCAGTTCCCACAGCCAGGGGTGAGGGGTGATCCCCTCCTGCCCGTGGCCGTGGCCGGCTCCAGGCTGAGCACCCCAGCAGCTTGGGAGCGATGCTGGGTCAGACCAGCCCTGTCCCCAACCCACTGCTGGGTGATTTAAGCTGGTGAGAAACGTTTTAGGTGGTTCAGAAGCTGCAGGGTGGAGAAGAGGTGGTGCTTTACATTGCATTTACAGTGAGCAAAGTCTAAAGATCATCAACACGGGGGCAGCCGTGTTTAACTGCAGGCAAGGAAATAAAGTATTAACTGCTCAGCCTGAGGTTCCAATCTCCTTACCTGAGCTGTACTGTACTGTAACCCACCCTGAGCAGCAGCACTGCCTTTTGCTTCCCAGAGATCATTAGCTAGCAGGGAAAAGCATCCCATCAGAGGCAAGAATCCAGCTCGTAAGCCACTTAGGCCAAACTTCCTCCTCTCCCCAGCATTGTTCCTGACAACTAGAGCTCAGCATTAAATGGATCAGAGCAGTGGACTGTTTTGTGTTTCTCTTGTATGCAGGTGATTTCCACCTGAAAACATACTCAGCAGCTCCACAGTTACCTCTGTGCAGAGAGTACCAAACATCATAATGAAATCCAGCTCAGGGAGAGCGGAGGTCTGCCCACCACAGCAGCAGATGTGCCTTGCCAAACGGCTTTCCAGCTTGTTCATCCTACTCTATCCTAATGTCAACTGCTCACAGCCTGGGCAGCACCCCCCCTATTCAGGAGCTGCCCGGCTATGAAATTATTATTGTTTAGCTGCTTGCAACATGTGATCCGAGAGACTTGTTTTTCCTAAAGCACTGCACTCCCAGTGCGAACCTCGCCATCACTTTGCTTCCATTTTCCTTAGGCTAAATCAAGAGCTTTCAACCCAAAATTGTGCCCAGCTGGACTCAGAGCTGGTGCCTGGCAGCACACCTCAGTGCCAGGCTACCTCCTTATGGAACCACATCTCTAGAAACATCTGCTGAGTCAAACGGCAGCACAGGGGACACGGGGAGGGCTGGGCAAGGGCAGCTCCACTCTCTGGATCTTGTTTAAAGGTCTCATCAGTGTGACAGCTGCCAGCTTCTGCTCTTCCACAGGCCCCTGCAGCCCCCTCCCACACCCCCACAACACCCCTTCCCGACACAATAAAGTAACACCCAAAGATTTCACATTGCCAGAGATCTTCTGTATTATCATCTTCCCTTATCTTTGACTTCCTCGTTGCACGTAAATAACGGAGATTATGGGTCCCTGGTAAATAAATCTGCAAGAGAAAACAAGAGAGGAGAAAGACAGGTCAGGTTTGTCAGTGATTTGTTCCGGTTATTACACTGTGACTCCATTGTGGTTGCTGGATGGAAAGGGTGTAGGACACCACTCCCACTGCCTGCCCACTGATCCCAGTCAGTCCAAAACGGGTGCTGCCACATCTCTCCACTTCACAGCGCTTTTGCCATCGATCCAGACAGGAACTGGGCTCAATTTACAGTCACTTCTTTCCCAGAGGGACTCAGCAGTGCATGGAGCACACTGCCAAGGTCAGCACACATCCAGCAGCCCCAGCACAGGGACTGAGCTGGGATGGGCTGATGGGGGACTGAGCATCACCCCATCCCACAGAGCTCCCTGCAGTGACAGCCCTGCTGGAACAAGGACAAGTGTTACCATGGCAGAGCCCGGCCTTGAGCATCCACATAATGCATCCATGAGTGCCAGCTCCCTGTGCTCCACCAGGAAGGGTGGAACAAGCTGTGACCCTGGAGATGGCCTGCACAGCTCACCCCGTGCGTCAGCAGCAGCTCAGGCATCTGAAGTGGCTCTGCAAGAGGGAGCTAAAATCCAGGTTGGTACAGCTGGAAGAAGAATAGGATGCGCTCACAGCTCAGCCCACAAGGATGCTCACTGCCAGGAATTTTAGGGAAGAACAGGCAGGTATGTGCTGCCCCAATCCCTGCTCTGGCCAAAGCCCTGACACTCAGCATTCCCCCGTGGTCCTTGTAGTAGTCAGTTTAATTTTTCCCCAGACTTGAGCTCTGAGCTCAGTTATATGGAAAAAAATAGGGGGCTGGATTTAGCTCCCCACTTCAGCAGTGGCAGGTCCTCCCCCACCAGGGATAAGACCAGAGCCTCTGTAGAGACACTGAGGGAGCAGCAGGAGAGACCTACTGCAGAAAAAATGCCACTGCCCAGCAAATTACTCCAATCCCTTAGCCCTAGGAAATCTCATTAAAGAAATCCGTGCCTGAGGAACACATTTCCAAAGGGAGAGGCTGCTCAGAGCAGAAGGCAGGGTCATGGGCACGCTCCTTTTCAGGTGAGGTCAACCAAGAGACGCAACTTTTGCAGGCTGCCATCAGAAAGAAGCACCACTGTTTGAGGAGGAAGGAGGCACCCAGACATCAAGTCAGGGGCAAAGGCACAAGGCTTTCTCTGGAAGATTTCTCCTGTTATGCAGCTTCATTAGGAAGTAGGGCAGTGTTTCTGTTTGTGCTTCCCTGGAGTAGGAGCATTTTCAGGGAGGGCTCGTGCTCGAGTAGCCCTGAGCTCCCAGCTCTGAGACAGGAGAGCTCACCCCACTGACGCACGTTGTTGCAGGGGCTTGTTCAAGAGCTTTTAATCCCTCCCCTGATGCCACTTATAGTTTTAATCAGCTCGAATGTTCATTCAGCATCAGCAGGATGTGAACCAGCAGCCCATGAAGTCCTCACCCAGCATGCAAAGGTGACACCAGTGTGTGGGTCTCGCAGAGAGGGGAGGTGGCAATGGGGTCTGCACGGCAGAGAGGACTCAGTGCAGGGGAGGGAGAGATAACCCATCACCTTCTCGTGCTAACCGTGATATCTGCCCCTGTGTGGGAACACAGAGTACCAGGGAAGGGGGCTGAGAGCCTGATTTATCTCCTGAGCCCTTTCTCACGCTCTATACCTGTATTTGTAACGCATTCTTTGGGAGCAACTTAGACCCAACTGCAGCAGCCCCCCCTCGAAGGCAAAGCAGGGCTGACAGTGAACAAACACAAACTCTAATACACCTGGACACAGGCGACACGATCCAACTCACATGCAGGGCTTCATTTCACCCCAGGTAAAATCAGTACTGCCCAGAAGGGTGTCACCAGTCTTTGGGGTGCCCCTGTGATGCTGCACTTGCTGCTATGGCCAAGAAGAGGAACTGACTTTGCTTTCACTGTCCCATGGCTTTTGTCCTTGCCAAGATCCACAAATCACACTGGAAACAGTCCAAAGTCAAAACCAACATTGTTTCAGGAATGAAATTGCTGTCCTTAGACTGGCCAGTGGGTAAAACTTGAGCTGAGTGGTACTAACAGACAAGATCTAACTTGATGCAGCACCCCTGCTCACCAACAGCTCTCAGAGCTGCTGCCTACCCCCAATACCTCTCTGTCCTCCAGCTCCGAAATTCCACAGGGCAGCAGTTTATCAGCCGGGCTGGGAGTGGCTGGGCACAGCACCAGGGAGCTCTGACCAGACAGACACTGTCATACAGGGCGAGCAGATGAGCTTGTTCAGCATCAGCTCCCGGTGCACGTTGGAAACGCAAAGAGCAGAACAATGCAAATGCAAACAGCCACTTTCAGCCGAAACTGGAATGATCAAACCCAGTGACAGAGGAGTGCTGGAGAGAACCAGGTTGGCCTCGGCTGTCAGACACCTTCCTGCTGATGGCAGCCCCAAAGATGCTGCAGCAGCCTGCAGAGATTCCTGCCATTCACCTTGAGCATCCACCCCAACATCAGACCAACTGTTTCATCTGCAGTGAAAATATCATGGAATACGATCTGCCAAAACAAGCTGCCTTCTACACTGATCACGACCATTGCAGTTCGATGTCCTGAGTGAAACAAAACTACAGAGTTTCTGAAAAGCATAGCAGTCAGTGCTGGGCCATCACACAGCAATCAAGAGACACATTAGCAGGCACTCGGCACAACCAAGCCACTCCCCAACTGTACCAGAAAGGCTTTTGTCCTCTTTGCCCAAAAGGCATTGGGAACAGCTCTGGAGAGCTGTAGATAAAACTTGGCTTTAAATAAACTTCTGCAGAAGATCTCAGGCTGTAGATAAAACTTCTGCCCAAGGTGGGGAAGCACAGTTGTTCAAACGAGAAAGAGAAGACCTTTGTTTTCCCCAGGAAGACACTGCCCACCTCTGCTGGAAGTACTGCCCCGGGGCCACCGGCAGTGCTGGGGGGGAGAGCAAGGAGATAAGGAATCATCTCCACCTCAGGCACCCCCGGCGTCCGGCAGAAACCAAGCCAGAAACACTTTCCTCTCTGAGAACTGACATTTCCTATCTGCATTTCGGAAGGGTAGCGGAGCGTGGGGCTGCCAGGTGGGTGCAGCATCCCTGGCAGAACCGAAGGCAAAGCTGATGAGACAAAGCGAAACCTGAGAAGGTCAGTGGCGCAGCAAAGAACAAGGAAAAATTCGATTGCCTGGGTCAGGGACGGTTACAAATTTCCAGGTTATGACATGAACCAAGGTCGAGCAGGTCTGAACTGTCCTGGGGAAGAACTCGCTGCATGACCAAGCTACACACTAAGTTGGAAGGGGTTACGCGAGTTTCTCGGTCAACTAAAATTACCTGAGAGCAGAATTCAGGCCCTGCTCTAAATCCCATTTTAAGCTTCTCAAGCAGGTTTCCAATTTAAGATTTGCATTTTAACAGCAGCCAGACGAAGGCTGATTCGAACGCACTGCTACGCCAGGCATTAGAAAAACCCCCACCCAGCAAAGCCCACCAAACGCTGTGGTGCCCCAGGCCTGAGGCAGAGAGAGGAACGCTGTGGGCTTGCAGGGAACATATGGCTGGTGCTGGGCTCTATCTGGGCCAAGCGACCACGCTCCGTGTGCCAGGTTGGGTTATGTAAGTGCATCCATCGCTGCCGCAGCTGTGTCACGACGGAGCGATCGGTGCAGCCTCACGGATGGAGGTGGGGAGGGGGGGGCTGCAGGAGGCAGCTGGGATTGAGCAAACAGCCGCGGGGTAGGACTGTCCCCTCGGTGTTTGTTATCCCTTCATGTACTATTCCGCGGATCTGCGCAGGATGAATTTTCCCCGGAGGGCACGGGCTGGTTGCATAACTCGGCAGCATCATGTCAGCACAGAGCAAGCCCAGATGGCACAGCCCGGCCTGACCCTTGGCAGAGCTGCTCCCACCCCGGACCGGCCCCACGCCTCGCCCCTGGGGCACAAGGTGGGGTGGGTGTCTGCTCTTGCCCCGGGGCTGGAGCACACCCTTCTTAAGGGCTCGCATTTCCGAAGATTCACTCCTCTCACACTAATCCCCAGCCCACACTTGCACTGGGACCAGTATCGAGCCCCAGGCAGAATCAGTTACCTGCACTTGAGACCTCAAGGGTGTTAAATATTTTGTGCCTGGGATGGTGCAGAAGGGATGGTCCGGGCACAAGTTTGGACAAACCAACAGTGACAGAACAAGACCCACCCAATGGGCCTTTCCATTTCCATATCCTTATTTTTCTACATATAGCACAGGTTACAATGCCAGCAGCTGACACAGGCAAGGCTGTCAGAGGTCTCTGGGGATCACTGAGAGGCAGGCAGCTCTGCAGGAGCCCGAGAAAGGACCTGGGCTGGGAAGAGATCAGCCTCACCCCTGGTAATCTGTAATTCTTCAGTTCCATTGAAATGTTTGGCTGGGAGAATCCCTAGTAACAGCTCCTGTTTACAGACAGCTCTGCCATGCGGTCAACACCTCCCAGTCCTTCTGTGTCACTGGTTAATGACAGGGCCAGTTACCCCACCTCCCCAGGGATCCTTCCAGACCATGTGTGACCACCCAGGTCTCAGGATCAGGACCTCTGAGCTTGAGACTATTTAGCTGGGGGGAGAAGGGAGGGGACTCCTGAACAGAGCAGAGCTCAGTCTGTGAGCACTGCTGTTTTGTAAGCTTCCTTCCTGAGCAGACACAGGTCTGCAAACACAGATGCTGGAGAGCAAAGCATCTCCCGGCTTTGGGCCACTGCAGTTCACACCAAAGGGAAGTCCTGCCCTTAACAGGGAAATGAAACAGAGCCACAAGACAGACCCACGTGCCTCGTAGGTGAAAGGAAACGGCTTTGTGCCCAGGCAGATGTGCCACTCGGTGCCTGCTGGCAGAGCCAGCTGAGCCCCGAGGTGCCCTGTCCAAGTGTCAAAGGGGAGGGGGATGGTGCCCCCAACACTGACCACAGAAATTACATCACATGGCAGAGGCAGAAGTGGCAGCTCCCTCCCTGCCCCCGGGGGAGAAAGATGCCCCCAAAGCTTATCCCAAATGCTCACAGGTCTCTCTGCCACACCCCAGCCTGCCTCAGACACTGGCCAGAACCTGTGAGGAGCAGGACTCCCTTCCAACTCCACTGGGCCTGGCAGGACATGCGGCAGCCAGTTCTGTTTCCCACCTCTGCTTTATTTTTGCAGTAGAATAGGTGAAAGCAACCTCAGAAGCACTGCTCTGATGAGTCACTACGAGAAGAGCTCTGGGAACATAAGGCTCCTTTGTGTCACTACAAAGTGCACTATGGGGCCAGTACAGCACACAGAATAAGACAAAAAGTGCGAATCACTTACCCAGCTGCAAAGCACAGCAGTGCCCTGCCCTGAATTTAAGCAGCACATGTAACCTGGTCCATTCTGGTTTCAAGCTCAAAGGCATCAGGTCGATCCTGCGGGTTAGCAGCCAACATGTCTTTCAAGAGCTGCTTGATCCCCTCAGACATGGAAGTCCTGCGTTTCTGAGGGATGTGCAGCTCCATCTTTGGGTTTTCTAGCAGCGCTTCCCCAACGGGCACAATCTCGGTCCCCTGCTTGATGTAGGTCCCCAGCAGCTCCTTCTTGGTCTCGGCGTCGATGAAAGTGATCCTCTCAATCATGGCCCAGATGATGATGCCGAGGGCAAAGATGTCAGCCTTGGCAGTGTAGTGTCCTTCCCAGACCTCGGGGGCCATGTAGAAATCAGAGCCGCAGGCCGAGGACAGCCAGTACTTGTTCACATTCACATTTTTGTTCTCGTGCCCACCCTCCTTGCCCCGAGCGGTCAGGCCAGCGCAGACCTTGCTCAGCCCGAAGTCGGCCACCTTGAGCACGGGGGTGCCAGACTTCTCTGTTATCAGGATGTTGTCTGGTTTCAGGTCCCGGTGGACGATGTGGTTCTTGTGCAGGAAGGCAATGGCGCTGGTCAGCTGCAGCATGAAGCTCTTGTTGGTCGCCGGGTCGGGTCTTCGGGAGAGCACGTACTGGTTGAGGTCTCCCCCTTCACAGAACTCCATGACGAACCACAGGTAGCAAGGCTCCTCTGCATAGCCCAGGATCCTCTCACCTAAGCAAGAGGGATAACAGAGTTGGTTTCTCAGGCACGTCACAAAGTCCATACTAACCCAGGGCAGATGAGGAACGGGTCTGGTTTATGTGGATACAGGGACGTGACCGGGACCTATCGCACAGCAGGGCGCCATCAGCGGCACTGCTGTGGCTTCAAGTGCTTTGGGATCCCGTTGAGCGCCGCACACCAGCACCCCATTTATCCAAGCCACTGCCTGGGGGCCAGCTGAGGGATCTCTTCCCAGCCAAGCGCAGTGAGTGGCACTGAGAACACGTCTGCTGCAGTCCCACCATCAGGCCATTATCCCCAGGCTGACAGCCAAGGAACACGGGCTAAAGGAACAATCAGCAGCAAGTCTACAGGAGAAAAAAAAGTCAGTTCTATGTGAATACCTCCTCTCCCACCTGAGCTCTGCTACAGGAGGCAAAGGCTGGCTCATTCTGCACAGTTTACTGGAACTGCATATGGGGAGTAACTAACGGTGCCAGTGAAGCCTCACTAAGAGTGGTCACACCACTGTCCAAGCGCTGCAACCCACGGGGTGTTCCCAGGCCAAATTTGTGTGTTCAACTGCATTTGTGCTAGGGGAGCTCTGCCACTCCATCCAGCTTTCATTAAGTGCCAACAACTCTTTAATGAGATGAAACTGGAGGTCCAAGTAGCAAACTATGCCTGCTGGAGTGTAATTGCCACGCTGGTGACTGTTACTGTTGCTACTACTAAATATCACACCCCAAACAGCTTCTCCCTTCACCAGACATCAAAGCGAGCTCTTCAAGCTCAGAGCATCTCAGGGTCGATTCATTAAATCCAGGTTTTACTCCACAAACCTCCTGCCAAGGAAAGGACTCTGCTGCAGGTAAATTAAGATACATTGAAACCACAGCAGAGTCATCTCAGCTAATGGGGCCAGGTCTACCACTGGTGCTCCCTGGGGATGCCAGGGTGCCCCAGAGAGCACTGGCAGACCTCGCCCCACTAAGCTGATGCCAAGATGCAAACCCCACTGCCAGACCCCAGGCCTCCTCCGTAGAGCACCCAAGTGACAGGCAGAGCCTGCACACACCACCAGAGCATCATTTGACTCTAGAAACTACTTTTTTTTTTTTTACCCTCAAGCACCATAAGGGAGAAGCTGGAGGACACCACTCACCTCTGCCACTGTTAACAAATCCCACAGGCGAACTCCAGTGTTTTGAAAGCACTAAAGTAACTCCACCCATTTGACAAAGTTGTGTTTTGTTTGAGCAAAGCCCTAGAGAGCATCTGGGAAAGCTAAAAACTTCCAGCAGCAGGTAAAGCCAAGGACTACCAGGGACACCCAGCCCTGGGCTGCATTGGTCAGTGATCAGTGTGGGTGGGAATATCGGTTATTTGCACAAACAGTCTGTATCCATGACTACTGCTATGGAAATGGAAAGCTGCACAACACAAGGATTTGGCTGCACCTCTCTGCCCTCAGCAATCTTCTGCTGAGATTAGGTCTGAAGGTTAGATCTGGGGATGGAAGAACAGGCTGGAAGTACACAGGGCACTTAGGGGGTCTCATTTGGCTGGAGGGGGCAAGCCCAAGGGCCAAGAGGGAGCAGCACAGGACAGGCTTGGCTCTGGAGACCAAAATGCTGACCAGGAAAAGCAGCTTCTCTGGTGCAAGCCACCCTTTGGCATGACAGCATGGAAACTGCAGCAGAGGCTGCCTGTCCTGCGAGCAAGAGCCCTTGGCACAGCCAGGACAGCCCCAGCTCACGCCGCTGCCACCACCACCCTTTGCTAAATCCAGTGACATCACAGCAGGACACAGGGTTTGGCTTCCCTGCTCCCCTCTGCATCCATACAGCCCCAACACAGGGAGCAGGAGGGTCTGGCTCTTCTGTGCCAGGAATCAAACCATGACAGGGAGCACAGTGGAGCCTCACTCCCCTCACACACATCCAGGTGGGAGCATCCACACAGCGCTGCCGACAGCCCCTTCCCTCAGGAAGTGGCTCAGCAGCAGCCAGGACCTGTTGCCTCTGACAAGCCAAGGTTTGTTTTTAGCACAGCGAAGGCTCTGATTGAAAACTTGGCCCCTGAACCTCAGCAAGCATGGGGAGGACGGCGACCCAGCAGTAACTGCAAGCACCAGGCACTCCAGTTTGGGTGGAGCGCTGCTAGGAGAGGCTTAAGCCAAAAGTAATATTTCCTCATTTTCTTTCTATAATCTGAAAGTGTTTTAGTTGTTAAATCATCTTCCTGCCTTCAAAACAAACAGCTTGAAACATAAAGAGCTGGCAAGCCGCTTCCTAAAGATGAGATGTTAGCAAGCTGAAGCCAAGCAGCCAAGAGCTGATGACAGGCCAGACCTGTTCTCCATCAACAAATCAGCTCCCTGCCCAAACCCAGGATGGCACACATTCACCCTCCATCCTTCCAGTAGCCCCCCACCATCTATCCTGGGAGCTCATTAGCAGCGTGGTAATTTGCTTGGTTTCAGAGGGAAAACAAAAATCTAGGGAGAGCAGAAGCAGCATCCCAGCCCCTACAACCACGTGCAACCTCCGACTCCCTCTGTGCAAAGAGGCTGTGCCACAGAGGTGGGAGCTGATGGCAACACACATGGGTGACGCCAGGGCAGCCCACGAGTGAGGCTGACTGCTGGTGGCCCCACAGGTGACACGCTAGGAAACAAGACCTTATACCTGTTCACTTAAGGCAGCTCTGTCTCTGCTCGAGGTTAGGGGCAAGAAGGGCACACGGCTGCCCTGGAGGTGCTCCTGTATCGAGGCTCTGAGCACATTGTGCCTCTCCTCCAGCTCAGCACTGGGCTTTCATCTTCCTTTTTACACCACCCTGCCCTTAAATTTAATTATCCCACATCTCATTAAAACCATAAAGGTTTGGGCTCTTGCGCTGTAGCTGAGACCCAACGTCGCCCGGGTGTCCCGACAGTTGTGCTCCCGATTCAGAAGGTCTTGGATTAATCCTCCCCCGTGCCCTGAGCCCCGGCACGTTGGCACAGCATCTGCGCTGGCCCGTAAATAGCCCAGCTGCGGTCGTGCAGAATGGCACGGCAGCACAGCTCCACGGCCACCGCGGCAGCCCCGGCACTGCTGCGCACCGGAACGAGAGCAGGAGACCTGGGGGGGGGGCTCCTCCAGCTCTGCCTTTTGCTTTGGAAATATTTATATCCGTGTCTATCCACGCCAAGGCTCGGGAAGGCAGTGAGCACAGGCTGCCCCGGCACAAGGCAGCCCCCAGGGCAGGCAGGAGGAAGGCTGATGGAGGGGGGAATGTGCTCTGGTTTGGGGAGTCAAACCACTCCTGTTCAGCCTGGACCTGTTCAGCAGCAGGACCAGAGCAGGCAAAGCCCTCCCCACGGCTGGGAGTTCAGGGAGCTCAACCCCCACCTAGAGATGGGGGCGTTTATGGGGCTCCCTCCCCACCTGGAGATGAGGCACCTACAGCTGCCCCAGAGCTTTCCCCAAGTCAAGCTACCTCTCCTTGGGGTGTGCAAAAACGACAGAGGGGGTGTGGGAAATCTACCCCTGTACCTGCCAGACATAGCTTGACCTGGTACAGCTGGACACACACCCAAAGGGAAGAGCTGGCTCCTCTCCCAGGGAGCTCTGAGTCCAGGCTGCACAGGAATTCGGACACTGCCCTTCCCGGGGAGCCTCCCTTGGGTGGCTGCGTGAAGGGAGAGCAGGAGCTGGGCTGCATGGGGGGAGCCAGGCAGGTCTGGACATGTCTCCCCCAGGGATACAGGGGGGACAGGGAAGGCAGAAGCAGTCAGAGCCACAGGTTTGCTCAGAGGATGGGTCTCAGCAGCCTCACATGACCTCTGTGCTCTGCACGGGGTTTGGGGGCTGCCAATGCCGGAGGCTCAGCTGGGGGGCACTGAGGAACTGAGCCCCTGAGGAGCAGACAGGAGTCAGTTTACACACAAATTTGGGGAACAGGGACTGGGGTGAGCTGGCTCTGCCCACAGCAGGCTGGGGGGCCCGAGGGGCATTGAGGGCTCCAGTATTTTTCCACGTCTTCTCAGCACGTTGGCAAAGCTGGGTCTGACAAGCAGCCAAGAGAGCAGAGGGAGGGAGCATTTCGGAGATGTCACCACCACAGTCATCGGCTGTGACTGGAGAAGGTGACCCCTGACAGCCCTATGATGTTGCTGAGGGACCCCAGGGGAAAATGGGGGTGTCAGCCCGGGCTACAAGCATCGATGCTTCTCCAGGGCTGTTCCCACAGAGCCAGCACTGCGGGGAAACAGGGACAGTCCCAAAGCCACGAGAGTTCAAAGGAGCAGGCAGGGTACTGTAACCTGCAGCCTTGGGGTGCTCAGAGATGGGACATCAGGCAGAGATGGGGAGGTGTCCCCTTGGACAGTTGTGACTGGGGCAGAGGCTGTGAAGGTCCCCAAGGGATGTGTGTGTGTGCTGTGGCAGCAGAGGGAACCCCAGGATTTGGGGTGCAAGGGAGGAGGACGAGGTCAGTGCTGGCAGGGGGTGCAGGGAAGGGCTGGGGGCACCACCCAGGGATGTCCCCCACGGTGGGGGATCTGAGCCTGGAGGTGGCAACAGGGTTGCTCAGAAAGAGAGGGATGGGGCTGCAAGACACAAGTGTGGGCTTAGGGAAGGGTGTCACTGGAAGCAGAACACAGGAGAGCAGAGAAGGCACACAGGCAGAGCCCAAGGGCACGGCATGGGGGACAGGGCCCAGAACAGGGATTCTCCAGGTGTGCTCAGGGTGGGTGGCACCAAAGAGGGGCAGCAGAGAGACCCTGTGGGGGAGCCCTGCAGGCACAGGACAAAGATGGGTGATGGGAACAGCAGGGAGCAAGCCTGGAACAGGTACCCCAGAGGGAACCCTAGGGCAGGCAAGGCTGATGGGGTGCCCCCAAGGGCACAGTGGGGGAAGCCCAGGGGTGGTTATGCTGGGAAAACAGTGAGTCAAAGTGGAGGGAGGGGTGTTCTGAGATCTGGGGGGAGCTCTGGGTGCTCCTAAGAGCAGGCAATGACATAGAGGGATTTGAGCAAGGGGGTGATGGGGTGCAAGGGAGGGCACTACAATGCCTGGGGTGGGGATGTTGCAGCAGGGTGTCCCACGGGAAGGGGGAAAACACCAAGATGTCCTGCCCCTGTATCCCAAGGGGGATATAACCTAGAGATGGGGTGACATGGGGGTAGGCAGGACCTGAGGTAGGAGGATCTGAGTGCGGGGGGCACTGATGGCAGCAGGGAGGGGGCAAAAGGAAAGGCTGGGGGTGTGACATGGGTGCCAGGGACGGGGGCCCCTGAGGCCCCGGGCGCGGGGGCAGCCCGGGGAGTGCCCCGGGAGGGCGGCCGGTACCTTTGAGGGAGGTCTCGACGAGGCGCAGGTAGAGCTGGCTGCGCTTGTTGCCGTGGCTCATGCGCTGCCCCAGGCCGTGCCGCTGCAGCACGCACTCCTCGAACCGCACCACGTTCGGGTGCTGCCGCCGCAGGCTCGTCAGGGCCCAGAACTCGGCCAGCGCCAGCTCCACGTTCTCGGGGGCGTCGCAGCGGATCCGCTTCACCGCCAGCCGCGCGCCGCTGCGGCCCGACACCGCCTCGTACACCACGCCGTAGGCGCCGCGGCCGATCTCGGCCAGCAGGCTGTACCGCGGGCCGCCGCCGCCGCCGCCGCCGATGCCCGGCCCCGCCGCGGCCGCCGCCATGGCCCCGCGCCTCGCCGCGCGCCGCCGCCGCCCCGCCGTTACCGCCGTTGCCGCCGCTCTTTGTGTCCCGCGGCGGCCGCCGTCCATGTCCCCCCCCCCGCCCGCCCCGCGTGCCGGGCAGCGCCGCGCGGGCGAGGGGGCACGCGCCGGGGCCGCGGCCGCGCCGCGGGGCGGAAAAGCGCGCGCTGCCGGCCCCTTTAAGCGCCCGGCCAATCGCGGCCGCGCGGCGCGAACCACCGCCGCCACGGGGGGTGGCCGAGGCACCGCCCGCCGCCGCCGCCGCCCACCCGGGGGCCGGCCTCTCCTCGCCGCCGCCGCCGCGACGGGGCTCGGAGCGGGGCGCCCGGGCCTGCGGCCCCGCGCGCGGCCGCCAGGGCGCGGCGCCGCCAGCGCGGCTCGGGGGAAGAGGGGAGGGGAGGAGGAGGAGGGGGCTCAGCGCGGCGGCCGGCCCCCCCCGCTGCCCCGCCGCGGTGGTAGGCGCCGCGCCGGTGTAAACAGGCCGGCCATGGGGGTCGTGATGGGTCCCCCCGCCGGGCCCTCCCGCCCCTCCGGGCTCGGGGCTGCCCCGCGGGGCTCACCTGCGGCGCGGCGCTGGCGGCGGGGGGCTCCGGGCCAGGCGCTGAGCGACGGCGGTGGCGGCGGCGTCGTGTGAATGGAATGGGATGGGCGGGGCGGCAGCGGCGGCGGCGGCGGCGGCGGGATAAGAGCGGGGCCGCGCGCCCTGACGTAACCCCTTATGTAACGGCGAGGGGTGACCCGCCCCCCCCGCCCCGGGTCGGGAGATGCCTCGGGAGGGGCCGCGTGCACCGGTGCACCGGGGGCGGTCGGGTGGGATGCCGCCCGGGGAGCGGTAATGCTTCGGGAGGCGCCGGTGCCCCGGGATGCTGCAAATCCCCGGGAGACGCCGTGATGGCAGTAGCCTAGCGGTGCTGGGTGCTGGGTACACGGGGGAGCGGGGAAGTGCAGCCGGGGATGATGCCCCGGGGAGGGAGTGATGCCCCGGCACATCCCTGGGACCGGGTGAATCCCCGGTGCGCCAGCGGTGGACGTGCGGTGTTGGATGCTCGGCACACCGGGGGCGTTTTCACAGCCCCGGCAGCATTTGGGGGCCCTGCCGGTGACAGTCCGACCCCGCTCCCGGCGATCACCGGGGAATTCCAGCTGGAAGTTCCCCGGAAAGTCTCCACGATCCCGGGAGGCATCGCCCTGCTGCCCTGCGGGCCGGGACCGGGGTTTTTGGGGCAGCCCAGGCTGGCGTGGGGCGGCGCGGCACCCACGGGATGTCCATGTGTGGGACGTGCATCCATCACCGAGAGCGGGACGGGGCGACTGCCCCACGCCGGGCCCCGCGGGGAGGGGATGGCGACCCCCGGAGCCACTGGTGGCTCCAGCGCGGAGCTGCCCCGCGGTGACAGGGCGGCTACAGCTCCTGCGAGTGGTTTGACCTCAATTTGCTTTTAAATGGAGCCACTTCACTTCCCCGGGAGGGAAGTGGGGGGGCTGCGGGCGCCGTGTCCCCGGTGCGGCTCGGCAGCGCCGTGACTCGCGTGGGCGCCG
>NW_020956009.1:15006-16605 GCF_003031625.1 Empidonax traillii | reverse complement strand
CATCCACCAGCTGGGTCACCTGATCATAAAAGGAGATCAGGTTGGTCAAACAGGATCTGCCCTTCCTAAACCCATGTTGGCTGGGTCTGATCCCTTGTCCATCCTGTAGCTGCTGTGTGATTGCACACAGGATGATCTGCTCCATAACTCTGCCAGGCACCGAGGTCAGGCTGACAGGCCTGTAGTTACTAGGGTCAGCCTTGCATCCTTTCTTATGAATTGGAGTGATATTTGCCAACTTCCAATCATCTGGGACCTCCCCCGTGAGCCAGGACTGTTGGAAGATGATGGAGAGCGGCTTGGCAAGCTCTTCTGCCAGCTCCCTCATTACCCTAGGATGGATCCCATCTGGTCCCATAGACTTGTGAGGATCCAGATGATTCAGTAAGTCACCAACTATTTCCTCCTGGAATACAAGGGGGCTATTTGGTTTTCTGTCTCTGTCTACCAGCTCCAGAGGCCAGTTGCCTTGAGGGCCACCTGTCTTACTGGTAAAAACTGAGGCAAAGTAGGTGTTAAGTACCTCAGCCTTCTCCTCATCTCTATTAACTATGTTTCCCTCCAAGTCCATCAAAGAATGGAGGTTTTCTTTGCCCCTCCTTCTGTTATTAATGTATTTATAGAAGGTCACGGTCCCGCCGCTCGGGGACAGCCCCGGCGGCCGGCAGAGCTTGTCCCAACCTGCTGGCACGATTTACCCCGTCCCGGGATGGGGAGCCGATGGGGAGCCCTCCTGTCTGGTTCGGGGGAGGGTCCCCGGGGGGATACGAGGGGCGCAGGGGCAGAGTGGCAGCGCTGTGTGACGTGAGCTGCCATTAAACTCCCACCTTCTTCCGCGGGTGCCTGGCACGCTCGGCCCCCTCCTCGCCGAACCCGCCTTTCACTCATGTAGTTAAGAAAAGTTAACTTTTCTATTACCGCACATTCCTCTTACCCGGGTGCTTAATTACCATTGTCCCAGGGAAATGTCAGTGTGACTCAGAGACACTTTCCCATTAGGAAGAGACAGATGAATATCAATTAGAGTTGCTGGTGGGTGGGCTGGCTCCCAGCTTCTCTCCCGGGGGACCCTGTCACCCCCCACGCCTGCCTGGACCCTCTCACCCAGCTCAGCACACCTGTGGCACGTTGCTCTGGGGACAGCAGTAACTCGACCTGCCACCTGGAGCAAAGGGAAGGAACCTTATTCCAAACGACTTTTCCCTCTGTGTCCATGGGGTTTGCTCCATCCCTAGGAACACCTCTCCCTCCAGTGCAATTACCCTGCGTGGGGAGGCGGCTGCACCCCAGGCTGCTGCGTGTATGTACACAAATATATATCTTTATATTTATATAAAAATAATGGATTTGGTACAGAAATGCTCCTCCCCACCACGTTTACAGTGCCTGCGGGACAGCCAGTCCTGGCAAAAAGGATTAAACTGCCTGGGGGCTGCTCACAGCCCCTCGCCCAAGGTTTGAAGCTGTGTTTTGTTCTCAGCTTTGTTCTGTGCCTGCACAGACCAGCACAACCCAACACAGTGAGGAGGGGCCATGGCTGCTCTCTGCTGGTGTGCTTCACGGGGCCTGAGCTCCATCCCCCCTCACTGCAGCACCCAG
>NW_020956009.1:13824-14985 GCF_003031625.1 Empidonax traillii | reverse complement strand
CTCTGTCTACCAGCTCCAGAGGCCAGTTGCCTTGAGGGCCACCTGTCTTACTGGTAAAAACTGAGGCAAAGTAGGTGTTAAGTACCTCAGCCTTCTCCTCATCTCTATTAACTATGTTTCCCTCCAAGTCCATCAAAGAATGGAGGTTTTCTTTGCCCCTCCTTCTGTTATTAATGTATTTATAGAAGGTCACGGTCCCGCCGCTCGGGGACAGCCCCGGCGGCCGGCAGAGCTTGTCCCAACCTGCTGGCACAATTTACCCCATCCCGGGATGGGGAGCCGATGGAGAGCCCTCCTGTCTGGTTCGGGGGAGGGTCCCCGGGGGGATACGGGGGGCGCAGGGGCAGAGTGGCAGCGCTGTGTGACGTGAGCTGCCATTAAACTCCCACCTTCTTCCGCGGGTGCCTGGCACGCTCGGCCCCCTCCTCGCCGAACCCGCCTTTCACTCATGTAGTTAAGAAAAGTTAACTTTTCTATTACCGCACATTCCTCTTACCCGGGTGCTTAATTACCATTGTCCCAGGGAAATGTCAGTGTGACTCAGAGACACTTTCCCATTAGGAAGAGACAGATGAATATCAATTAGAGTTGCTGGTGGGTGGGCTGGCTCCCAGCTTCTCTCCCAGGGGACCCTGTCACCCCCCACGCCTGCCTGGACCCTCTCACCCAGCTCAGCACACCTGTGGCACGTTGCTCTGGGGACAGCAGTAACTCGACCTGCCACCTGGAGCAAAGGGAAGGAACCTTATTCCAAACGACTTTTCCCTCTGTGTCCATGGGGTTTGCTCCATCCCTAGGAACACCTCTCCCTCCAGTGCAATTGCCCTCTGTGGGGAGGCGGCTGCACCTCAGGCTGCTGTGTGTATGTACACAAATATATATCTTTATATTTATATAAAAATAATGGATTTGGTACAGAAATGCTCCTCCCCACCACGTTTACAGTGCCTGCGGGACAGCCAGTCCTGGCAGAAAGGATTAAACTGCCTGGGGGCTGCTCACAGCCCCTCGCCCAAGGTTTGAAGCTGTGTTTTGTTCTCAGCTTTGTTCTGTGCCTGCACAGACCAGCACAACCCAACACAGTGAGGAGGGGCCATGGCTGCTCTCTGCTGGTGTGCTTCACGGGGCCTGAGCTCCATCCCCCCTCACTGCAGCACCCAG
>NW_020956009.1:8414-13722 GCF_003031625.1 Empidonax traillii | reverse complement strand
ACTGCCTGGGGGCTGCTCACAGCCCCTCGCCCAAGGTTTGAAGCTGTGTTTTGTTCTCAGCTTTGTTCTGTGCCTGCACAGACCAGCACAACCCAACACAGTGAGGAGGGGCCATGGCTGCTCTCTGCTGGTGTGCTTCACGGGGCCTGAGCTCCATCCCCCCTCACTGCAGCACCCAGGGTGGGTCCCTCCATTGGCCCAAGGATGCTCTGCCCTTGCCCCACACCCCATGCCTTGCTCCCTTGGTCCCTCTGTGCAGGCACAGCCCTGGCCTGGATGAGTTAAAATTCACCTCCAAACAAAAGCTGTGGAGTCCCATCTGCTATTTGGGGAGCAGACATGGGTGCTAGTGTAGGTGACCACCAGCCTCGGGCATGGAGGGCCACGGGCACGGGCTGCTGTGGCTGCTGGGTGCCCAGCAGAGGGTCCTGGCTGTGCCAATTGCCTCCACGTCCCTCACCAGTGCTGGGAGGGCTGAGCAGAGGGCACCAGGTCCAGCAGCTGGTGTTCGAGCTGGGAGAACGGCAGGTTGCTGGGAAACATCCCTCTTGAGCTCCGATAAAAATAGCTCCATCTTCAAGGCAAGAGGATGGGCTGTGCTGCCGGCGACACAGGGGATGTGTCTGCGCCCACCAGGTTGTGGGGCCGAGGCAAACTGGCCTGGCCCCACGGGGTCTGTGCCGTGGACCTCCATCCCACACCTCTGTCGTGACATGGTGCAGTGGGACGGTGGTGCACGGGCTCAGGGTGTGCCTGTCATTGCCTGGTGCTGCCCTCCCTCACCACCAAATCAGGCTTGGGGATGTGAGAGAACAGGAATCAGGGCTGAGCAGAGAAAGTGGGGGTGTCTCTGTCCCCCCACACAGCTTCCCCTGCCCCTTCAGCTCATCTCTGGGTTTGCTCCCATGAGGAGGGGGTTTGGGGGATGTGGGGTTGGGGGGAAGCTCAGTGCTTCTTTTGTGGTGATTGGGGCTTTCCATGGGAGGGTTTTTTTGCCCAACAGCAGCCAGGCTGGGTGGGTTGGGGGCATCCAGCCTTTCCCAGGGCATGAAGACCCTCTATCCCTTCCCAGCAGAGTGGATGGGTTCACTCCCTTCTCTGGCATTTCCATGGAACAGTGCCTTTTCCCAGCTTGGGGAGTGGGGTAGGAGGAGGTCAGGGCTTCACTCCCTCATCCTTGGGCAGAATTTGAATTTGGTGGCCAGAAAGGGATTCACAACCCCAGCAGCCAAACTCCTGTGGCATGCAGCTGTGGGAGAAGACAGACCCCATCCTGGTCTCCTGCCACCTCCCATTTTCGGGGCTCACGTTTCGGCCCCGAGGACCAAAGGCTGGCCCCGACGGAGGTCCCCGAGTGCTGCAGCCGCAGAGGTGGGACGGGCACCCCGGTCCCAGGGGCGGCCGGGCGGCTGCGGGGAGGCCTCGGTGGGGCGGGCGAGCTCGCTCGGGAGGTGGCGGGGATGCTGCGGGGCTGATTATTCACAAGCTTCCCTCGCCCCGATTGGCTCTGCCGCCGCGCACAGCCGGGCCCCGCCGCAGGAGGAGGCTCCGTGGCCATAAAAGCGGGGTTGGGAGCCAGCGGGCGGCGAGTCCGGTGGGCAACCCGGGCAGCACCGTGGGGCCACCCGCCAGCGTGGCCTTGCCACCGCAACTGATGACTGGCTCAGCCTGACACCCGTGGAGGG
This sequence comes from Empidonax traillii, assembly GCF_003031625.1. Lineage (NCBI taxonomy): Eukaryota > Metazoa > Chordata > Aves > Passeriformes > Tyrannidae > Empidonax > Empidonax traillii. The sequence goes on along the minus strand of NW_020956009.1, from coordinate 12,037 downwards.
ACAACCATCACCCACCACCTGTGCTGACTTGGCGAAGTGGGTGCTCGGCGGGACGGGGAGCAGCACAGGTAGGTCTATTGGGGTTGTCATCCTGCTCCCGTGGCATGGGCACAGCTGGGCATCGCTCCTACTCCCCGAAAAGCGACTGTTTAAAAACACACCCCGAGCCTCAGTGCTGAGAGCAGCTCGCGGTTGGGCTTGTTGTGTTATTTTGAAGGGGCTCCCACCTGGCTGCAGGTGCTCCTCTCGCCACTCGAGTGGTTTTTCATAGCCCATGAAGCACTGTCCAGAGCTCTGCTGGGGTTCATTTCCATGCTGATGCCGTGCCTGCCACCCTGGCAGCAGGGTCACCCAGGGCTCAGAGGGGCAAAGGGAGCAGGGAGAGAGGATGGGGCGTTTCTTTCTCCCCCACTGCTTGGCTTAAGCAGCGGTGGTGGCCACAGCAGCGGGTTTTGAGTGATTCTGTTCCAAAAGTTGCCAGCTTTTTTGAGAAACCTTTGTCCAAGTAAATTTTAACAGTGAGGAAAGGAACAGCTGTAAAGGTTGATTCTTCTTCTCCACCAGGAATACCTGCAGAGTCTGAAGCTGCATAGTTAGACCTGTGTGGGAGGAGGCATCTGGCCAATCTGGAATTGCTGTTCATGTCCCTCATTAGGAATAATCACAGGTTAATCATGAGAGGGTTGGTCTCTGCTGCGTGGCACACTCAATCTCGATTCCCCATCCCTCCTTGGGTCACCAGGTCTGTAACTGGCCCCCGGAGTGCATGGATGCAGTTTGTGGCTTTTCCAAACACAAGCAAAGCCTGCGCTCTGGAGGCTCAAGTGGAAATGGGGCAAGGCAGGAGGGGATCCTGGCAGGCACCTGACTGGGACGCAATGCTGGCATTTCCAGACCTTGCCACAATCCTGATGAGGCGTTCCCTCAGGAGGGATGGCTCTGGAGCCTTGGGCTCCTCCAGGTTATGCTGGATTGAGCTCGAACTCTGCTTTTCTTCTTCCTTCCTTTGTGTTCTTTTTGCTTCTTCTCCCCCCTCGCTGCTTCTTTTCTCTATTGTCCAAACCCCTTTGTTTTCCTCTCCTTTTCCTGCTCCCGTTTTTCCAGTCCCCCCCCTCCCAGCCGCAGGAGCAGGCAGAGCACTGCTGGGACATTTGTGGCATCATCTGGACGCGGTGCATTTGCTGTGGGGTGTCCTTGGACACCCTGTGCCCGGAGAGCTGCAGCTCCCCTGAGTGCCTTGAAATCCTCCTGCTGCAGCAGCGGGACAGGGAGTGGGACACACTGTTTCCAGAGTGTCAGGGGACTGAGCTGTGCAGTGCCAGTCTCGCTGGCAGCTTGTTCCCGGCACGGAGTGAATGTTCCCGGTGCGCGCTACTCTGGCGGCACCCACATCGGCAGCAGAGGAGCACGGCAGGGCACGGGAGGGAGAAGCAGGTGGAAAAAAAAGGGGAAAAAAATGTTCCCCGGTGGGGCTGCTGGGAAGCAGCTGGTAGTTATTTTTGGGAGCTTCATTGCTCCCAGTGCTGCAGCTGGCACCTACCTGTGCGGCCGGCAGGTCCTCGCTCCTCCGTGCTGTCTCGGTGGCTCCGAGCTGATGAGGGACGGTCCCTGTGTCTCCGCAGTGAGGGCAGGGTGAGGTCCCACCATGCTCACCCCGGTCCCCGCCGTGCTGCCAGGACACTGGGGGGGATGCAGGGAGCCGGTGGCAGCGCAGCCGAGGAATGCAGACAGCTCCACACACGATGGTGCAGATAATTCAAATTAAATTTTAATCTAGCGTGAATTAATACTGTGGCATTAACATTTCTTCATCAGTACCAATTACAGTACATTAGCAGCTACTGCTGGAGAACACAATAGTCTCTAATATGCGTCATTAATGTGTAACAGATCCCTCTGGGTCATGCCTTCCCACCCCAGATAAAAGCAGCCACGGAGGCAGGCAGGGGCTTGCAGCCAGCGCAACCTTTGGGGTTGGTTCTTACTCCCGGGGCCATCATGGTCCTGGTGGCACCGTGATCCTGAACGAGGGTTTGCACTGGCCCCTCCAGCCTCATCCAGGGTCTGGCCGAGCACTGCCACCTGCAGAGCCCCTCTCTCAGCTGGGCCCCTCTCTCAGCCCTCCCTGGCCTCATCTGCGGATGCCAGAGGCTCCGTCACAGCCCCCACACGGCTGGAGGATGGCGATCATGGCTTGCAGGTAGGCTTGAAGCCAAAATCCGCATTTTCCCCCCTCCCTCCTGGTGCACCAGCCCAGCAGAGTTAGTAGGTGGGAGGGAGGGGAGATGAGGCAGCCTGGGGTGAGTCCACACTGGCTGATGGCATCACCCCATCCCATTCCCACCACGGCTCCGGTTGCGGTGGTTCTCTTCCCCAAGGCCAAGGGGAAGAGCTGGTGATTCATCCCTCCATGCCACACAGACGTGGCGATCGCGGCATCAGAGAAACCACACGCTAGAGAAAAAAAGGCGCTTTTCTTTCTAATGGTATGGTAAGAGGGATGGAAAGGAGAGAGGGGATGGAGTCGGATGGGATGGGATGCAATGGTGGCCCTGAGGGCCTGGGTGTGGCTCAGGGCTTGTGCCAGGGACCAGGCTGCAGCAAGGGTTAGGGATTGCATCCTGTATTGTCCCTGCCAGTCACTCCTGCCGCCTCTCTCCTGGCCTGGGACCCAGGAGCAGTGCCTGGAGGTGACTCCCACGGGGACAGGCACAGGCACAGGTCCCTGTGTGTGTCCCCAGGAGCAGCTCAGAGGTGGGGATGGTGGGTGCCCCGTGCCCACAGTGACGATGGGTCTCCCAGAGCCAGCACGGGGAGGGTGACGGGCTCTGTGCTGTCTCCCCTTCCCCAGGCAGTGGCTGCAGGGCGAGATGGCACGGGGGGCACTGGTACTGGCACTTTGCCTGTCCCTGGCTGCGGTGGCATCTGCTGACTGTGTCACCCAGTGTTCCCTCTGCGCGGCCCAGACCCACGGCACCGAGAGCAGCGTCCGGCCCCTGGTGAGTGCTGGCCCTGTGCAGATGTGAGCGGGGTGGTCACAGCAGTGGGGTGTCATGGGTGCATGGTGGCACATGGGGGGTCATGGGCACCCCAGGGTGCTGGGGATGTGCAAGTTTTGGCTCCTCGCTGAGCTGTGCAGCACGGTGGGCACAGACCCCTGGGCTTGGCGTGGGGGCATCCCCAGGGTGGGGTGGAGAGAAGGCAGGGGGTGTCACCCTGAGTACCTGGGGCCGCCATGGCCACTGTCTTGCAGATGTGCCTGTGGGAATGCCAGGGCTCCTTGCCACCCGGCCCCGAGTGGGAGATGTGCAGGAAGGCACTGGCGCTCCTGGCCCCGCTGGTGGCCCTGGCTGAAGGGACAGACCCGTTCCCGCTGGAGGTGGAGGAGGACGAGGCGGAGCTGGAGCAGGAGCTGGGCCCCGGGGAGCAGCCCCTGGCACCGGCCAAGCGCTACGGGGGCTTCATGAAGAAGATGTCCAAGGGGAAGCTGCTGTCGCTGCTCCGCGAGAACGCCCACAGCAAGGGCGGCCTCGCCAAGAAGTTCGGGGGCTTCGGCCACAAGCCGGGGGAGCGGGCGGCCCCTGAGGACTACCCGGGGCTGGGGCCAGCAGGCGAGGGGGGCG
>NW_020956009.1:6163-8154 GCF_003031625.1 Empidonax traillii | reverse complement strand
CAAGCGCTACGGGGGCTTCATGAAGAAGATGTCCAAGGGGAAGCTGCTGTCGCTGCTCCGCGAGAACGCCCACAGCAAGGGCGGCCTCGCCAAGAAGTTCGGGGGCTTCGGCCACAAGCCGGGGGAGCGGGCGGCCCCTGAGGACTACCCGGGGCTGGGGCCAGCAGGCGAGGGGGGCGAGGAGCCCACGGGTGCCGGGCCCGAGGGGCAGGAGCTGGCGCAGCTGCACAAGCGCTACGGAGGCTTCATGCGCCGCATCCGGCCCAAGCTCAAGTGGGACAATCAGAAGCGCTACGGGGGCTTCCTGCGGCGGCAGTTCAAGGTGATCACGCGCTCCGACGAGGACCCCAGCGCCTACTCAGGGGAGGTCTTGGACCTGTAGAGCCAGGCGTGGGATGACAGCAGCACGGTCCCCACGCTGCCAGCCCCGACTGCTCCATCCAGCCCCCAGCCCCGTCCCCTGCCCAGCCCGGCGTGGCTGGCGTCATCCCTGCCTCATTCCCCCAGGGAACCAGGGGTCCCATCCCCAGTTGTCCCTCTCTGGTTCACCTGCCCATCCCTTAGGGACTCCGTGTACCAGAGGGGACGGTGCCACCCCTCTGGTTAATGGCAGTGTGGCCGTGGTCCAGGGCCAGGGCTCCTGGCAGCAAACTGCTGGAAACGTATCTGCCATTCTCCTGTGGCTGCTGAAGTGTAGCAGCAGGGTCTGGAAACCATCGCGGCTCATGTACCAGGCAGTGCCCTCTGAGCATCAGGAAGGGTCAGGGAGGTAGCTCCCATGGCCATGGGCAGCGGTGGCTGGTGTCACCACAGCACTGTCACCGGGTGGCCAAGCGGTGCTGAACCAACCCTGACTCCCCTCCCCGAGCTGCTCACCATGTCCCACCCATCCCAACACCCCCCTGGTGCCCCTGGGCTCCCCCTCCAAGAACAACCCCGGAGGCAGGGCCAGCCCCACGCCCCGACACCCAACTCCCCCTGCAGTCAATAAAAGGCAGATGCCAACGAAGCTGAAGCCATGCTGGGTGCTGAGCGTCCTCCACGGGGCAGCGCAAGGCCTCGGCATGAAGGGACCACACACCCCATGGCTGGGTGTCAGTGGTGCCACCTGTGAGACCTGCAGGCAGCACACAGTGGCCCCTTCCTGTGCCATGGGTGCCAAAGGGAATGTGGGACCCCATGCCCCCTTGGAGCCATGTCCTGGGGGTGACAGGGCCACCCCAGCTGAGCAGGGGAAGGGCAGGCATGCTCAGCATGGTGTAGGGGCATACAGGGTGCTGGCAGGGTACCTCCTGCAGCAGCACCCAAGGGAGGCTCCCTTGGGAATCACAGCTGCTGCTCCAGCTGGGAAAGGGTAGTCATGCCAAGGAGAGTGGACACACTGTCCCTTTACTGCTCACGTGTGATCCCACCAGCAGCACCTCGGTACTGAGAAAGCCGAGTCTGGGCAGCAATTTCCCTTTTGAACTTCTTCATAACCTCACACTACAGTGCCTGGCTCCAGGGAGACACATCTCGTGTCCCAGGCATGGCCAGGCCTCCAGCTCCAGCGTGGGAAAGGGAGGAGGTCACTGCAGAGCACAGGCTGCAGCCAGCACCCAGCCCTGCCTGCACCCCAGCTCAGCTCCCAGGGAACAGGGGGCACCCAAAGATGCAGCAGGGCCAGACCTGATCAGTCCTTGCCCATGTCCGCTACTGCCCTCCCTCACGCTGCCTGGGGGGAGCACAAGCACCAGAGCCCCCATGCCAGATTCAGCCTCCTGCCTTCCTCTTCCCTCCTTCCCCAGCACATTTCAGGGCTGTGTGCAGGAAAAACAGACCCCCAATCCCATGCTGCACCCCCAGTGCAGGTGACAAGGTGGCCTCCCTGAGCACAGGGACACGCTGATGTGCGGGAGCAGCACAGGACTTTTCACTTTTATTATAAAAATATCTTGCAAGCAAAAAGAAAAAAAAAAAAAAGAAACAAACAACAAAAAAAGTCTGTACAA
>NW_020956009.1:1387-2918 GCF_003031625.1 Empidonax traillii | reverse complement strand
CAGTCCTGAGGGACTCTGTTTGTGGGCCAGAGGTGTCCAGCTCAGAGAGCCCACAGGATACCCAGTGACTAGAGAAGAACTGCACTCACCTGGCAGTTGGTGAGCTTTTACCTGCTGGAAGAGAAATAGTTTAGGAAAGAAATAATCCAGGAAACAACATAACCCCCCCCCCATTTCCCCAGGCATGGAACAGAGGCTGCTACAAGGGCAAGGAGACATCTCTTCCCAGAGGCAAATGCCTACATTTGCCCAGAGTTTCACTCCATTATTCCCTACAGGAGAGGGCAGGGGTCAGACAGAGCAGAGCGCTTTCTCTGCTGCCTGCAAACAGCCAGGGCGCCTCTATCCATCATCCCACTGGGCAGGAGCCACCAAGAATTGTCCAAGCACTAATGTGAGAGAGAGAAAGAAGGGGCTTGGGAGCAGCTGCCTCCCTGCCACGCACTCAGCTCCCTTACCCTTCATCTGCTTTGTCCTGATGAGGTACAGAATTGCAGCCACCAGCAGGGCCAGCACCAAGCAGACCACGGCCACCACAATGTAGATGAGCAAATTGCCTGAAACATGAATGAAAAGGTCACCATGGCCCAGGAACCTGGTACCCCCACAGTACCTGCAGACTCACAGCTGGGGTTGGCCCAATTATACATGAAGCCCTGAGGAGGACAGCTCGAAGCCTGCCACTATCACACCCTCCATCCCCCTGGTACAGAGATTTAGTCCTTCAACCAGATTTTGATGGGGCATTGGGCTTTCTCAGGAGGTTACACCATACAGCCACCCTAGCAGGCACCCCACCCAGCTCTGACGCACCACTGTATATCTGGGACCCCTTGCTCAGTCCCTGCTGGTCCAGGCTGGCGATCCACAGGATGGCTGACTGGTTGACAGGGGCCTGAGCATCGTGGACAACCAGGCAGGTGAACATGGACCCATTCTTCTCTTCTGTCGCTTGCACCTCCAGCTGGCTCCTCAGCTCCAACAAGCCCTGGCGGAACACCGACGGCCGGGAGTCCTTCTCCTCCTTTATCTTCACCCCGTCCTCCAGCCAGGAAACAGCCACAGTTTCTGGGTAAAACCCCTTCACGTGGCAGGTGAATTTCATGGTCTTGTTCACCTCAACGGGGCTCGTCTGGTTAGCGCTCACATCGACACTGGGGGAAACTGGGAAGAGAGGTAGCGCCTGCTGTCTGACGTCCCTGGCTCTGCTGCCATCAGGGTGTCCTGTCCCCACCCCACGACCCACTGTACCCACTCCAGGACCCCCAGCCCCACAGGAGCAGGACACCCCAGCACAAATGCCCCAGCCCTCACCTCTCAGGACTCTGCTGAGCTGGTAGACCCCCAGCAGCGAGGTCGGTGATGCCGAGTGCTGCACCTCACAGATGAGCCGTGAGAGGACGTCCCGCTCCTCTAGGACCACTGTCACATTGCTGGACATGTTGTAGGATTTCTCCCGCCATTCAGTGACCTGGGGCAGCTGAGATGAGACGGAGGCTTTGTCCTTGAACCATTTCACACCAATGTTTTC
>NW_020956009.1:0-1366 GCF_003031625.1 Empidonax traillii | reverse complement strand
TACCCAGTGACTAGAGAAGAACTGCACTCACCTGGCAGTTGGTGAGCTTTTACCTGCTGGAAGAGAAATAGTTTAGGAAAGAAATAATCCAGGAAACAACATAACCCCCCCCCCATTTCCCCAGGCATGGAGCAGAGGCTGCTACAAGGGCAAGGAGACATCTCTTCCCAGAGGCAAATGCCTACATTTGCCCAGAGTTTCACTCCATTATTCCCTACAGGAGAGGGCAGGGGTCAGACAGAGCAGAGCGCTTTCTCTGCTGCCTGCAAACAGCCAGGGCGCCTCTATCCATCATCCCAATGGGCAGGAGCCACCAAGAATTGTCCAAGCACTAATGTGAGAGAGAGAAAGAAGCTGCCTCCCTGCCACGCACTCAGCTCCCTTACCCTTCATCTGCTTTGTCCTGATGAGGTACAGAATTGCAGCCACCAGCAGGGCCAGCACCAAGCAGACCACGGCCACCACAATGTAGATGAGCAAATTGCCTGAAACATGAATGAAAAGGTCACCATGGCCCAGGAACCTGGTACCCCCAGTCCCTGCAGACTCACAACTGGGGTTGGCCCAGTTATACATGAAGCCCTGAGGAGGACAGCTCGAAGCCTGCCACTATCACACCCTCCATCCCCCTGGTACAGAGATTTAGTCCTTCAACCAGATTTTGATGGGGCTTTGGGCTTTCTCAGGAGGTTACACCATACAGCCACCCTGGCAGGCACCTCACCCAGCTCTGACGCACCACTGTATATCTGGGACCCCTTGCTCAGTCCCTGCTGGTCCGGGCTGGCGATCCACAGGATGGCTGACTGGTTGACAGGGGCCTGAGCATCGTGGACCACCAGGCAGGTGAACATGGACCCATTCTTCTCTTCTGTCGCTTGCACCTCCAGCTGGCTCCTCAGCTCCAACAAGCCCTGGCGGAACACCGACGGCCGGGAGTCCTTCTCCTCCTTTATCTTCACCCCGTCCTCCAGCCAGGAAACAGCCACAGTTGCTGGGTAAAACCCCTTCACGTGGCAGGTGAATTTCATGGTCTTGTTCACCTCAACGGGGCTCGTCTGGTTAGCGCTCACATCGACACTGGGGGAAACTGGGAAGAGAGGCAGCGCCTGCTGTCTGACGTCCCTGGCTCTGCTGCCATCAGGGTGTCCTGTCCCCACCCCACGACCCACTGTACCCACTCCAGGACCCCCAGCCCCACAGGAGCAGGACACCCCAGCACAAATGCCCCAGCCCTCACCTCTCAGGACTCTGTTGAGCTGGTAGATCCCCAGCAGCGAGGTCGGTGATGCCGAGTGCTGCACCTCACAGATGAGCCGTGAGAGGACGTCCCGCTCCTCTAGGACCACTGTCACATTGCTGGACA
>NW_020956008.1:430416-503231 GCF_003031625.1 Empidonax traillii | reverse complement strand
ATGAGAGGTTGATATTTGACTGTTTCTGAGGTCAGATAGCTACTAATGATTTCCATTTCAATTAAGCAAACACACTACCTTCCAAATCTATGAATTACCTATAAAAATCTTCCTTTGAAAATTTTCACAGGAGATTGTATTTATGCTTTATTAAATTTATTTCTTCCTTTCTGATACATTTCCTTAAACTAATTGGAAATTTTTAAAATATTTTAAATATTTACACATTTAAATATTTAAAATATTTTTTACTTTATTTTAATATTTCCCAGGTTCTCTTGATGGAAGAGGACCCACAGCATTTTCTTCTTCTCAAACTGTTACCAATCACACCATATTTCTTGCTTCCATGGGGACTGTGGGAAACAGGCATTTCAAAACAGAAAATGTAGAATATCAGTATGATTTTATATTTCTCAGACAGATTATTCTTTTAAAATAATTAAAATTATTACTGTTTTATTTCTTTCACCTCCCTTAGAACAAAATTGATAACCAAATATGCTTATTAAGTAAAAATACATATAACACCTGATAGTGTGGTTGTTTAACTTTGACATTCTGAATGCAAAATTTTGGTGGGGGTGGGTATTTGTTGGGGACTGGACAGACTGTTGCTTGTCAAAATAAGGTGGTTTTGGTTTTTTGGTTTGTTTACATTTTTTTACATTTTTGCTCATTAAATGATTCTGAAGGCAAGTAAATAAATCTCAAGTGATTTGATTACCATTCTAACCAAAGTACAGACAGCTTATGAAAATGTAATTAGAGCCAACTGTAGCACAACTGACCTGCCTTGAAATGAGTTAAAACATAATCATTCTCACTCAAACTGTGTTTTTCCTCTGTGCACGTCTCATGTTGATAGTTGTGGCTCCTACACTAAGTCAGATAAAGACCAAGAGAGAAACCAATTCTTTCCACTCAACTACTATACAAACACCCTCTCAAATATATAACTCCTCTGGTTTCCAAACTTGATCATCCCTTTCCCATAGGATATCCATGCTGAGATCAAAGGCTAGCATGGAAAAACACCAGTTGGAATTAGGCATCATTAAAAGCATCTTCAAGTGTACACATACTGTTTCCTAAAGTGTGAGAATGAATTCTAAAAGGTGTTGCATCCCATGCAAATCTTTAAATACCTACAAATAGCTTACCTTACCACAGGAATGTGCATTAAAATACAAACCTAATTATACAACTGGTGACTGTGTGTCCATGAGTGCTAAAGTAACAGAAACAAGTTGAATACACCAAAAAATTCTGCATCTCCTATTCAGAAACCAGGAAAAAGGGGTTTCTATCACAAAAGGGAACGATGGTGAAAGTGAAGTCAGAAACCGTAGCTCCACTCCTGAAGAGTGTGATTGATGCCATTTTATCAGGAAGGAGGCCAGTTTGAGATCTGAGGACGCTCTGTACTGGTAAGTGGGAACAACTGAGTGATGTGTCAAAAGTGAAGACTAAAACACTCCTGGCTACAGAGCCCATGGTTGGATCAAGGAGGTAGAAGTTCCAGATTTGGAACGCTGAAATATTCTTCATGTTCTCTTCCTAAAATTGCTTCCAGTTCTTGTTATACGGTTTTACAGTGTTCCTCGAGACTCATGAAACAGAATTAGAGAGATAAATAAAACCAGAAAGCATCAGCTTTTGTTAGATTTGACTTCTGCTTTATCGCATTTATAAGTTTGAGAAGTATATGTGTTATGCAGAGTTCTGTACTGGTTACTCAAGAGCCAAGTTTTTCAGGGTTATAGGTTCATTTTTGAGGAGGGACCCCAAAATATCAAGAATTCTAGAGAACAGAAATTTTACCTTGCCAGATGTTGTTACAAAGACAGTATGTCTATTCACTGCATCTTATAGAGTATCAATCAATCAATCATGAAGTACACCTTCTAAATGTAATTTCAGGCTCATTATCAGCTGCCTTTGTTCTGCAGATACTGTTATCTTTTTGATTTTATTGATAATTGCTGCTGACTTGAATAGACAGCATCACTTCTGATCAATTCTAGTTCTAACATGTTCTGATTTGGAAAAAAAATTGAAAGAACTTTTCCAACAGAATGAAAATTGTGTTCATTCAGCTTTAGGTTGAGAAGAAATTGCTTAAGTAGAAGATTAAATGTTCTAGAAATGCTCTGCTATTTTATAGGGAGATAAATTAATAAATAGAATAGATACACAGAAAGGAAAGTCTTATCACAATCTTAAAGTGCAATACAAAGGTACTTGGAGTTCAAAGAAAAAGCAAGCAGATCTGTGAGGTAGGTAATAAACCTGATTTCTTTTTGGGTAAAAATGTACTCCTGTTGTTCTCCTGTTACTCTTTATCTGCTTTGAGGCATTTGCATAAAAATTTCATGTATGCAACATACAAATCCTGTGCCACCAGGGGTCAGTGATATCTATCCCAGTCACAGAAAGTGAACCACAAAAGTACACTGATAGACACTGCAGCCAGTGAATAAGGGTTTGATTTGGTTGTTGTTAGAAATCAATGACATCCCAATGCATTTCACAGCCTTGACTGATGTCTGAAGTTGCAGACGGCAAGAATTAATAACTACAGTGATAATTATATCAATTTCAGTGACACCAAAGCAGGATTTTGCTATATTAGGTGGGACTTGCACTGATTGCCTGAGGAGTACTTGAGACCTAAGACAAATGTTATACTGCCCCTCATAAAAGTTTAACACCGGTTTCAGTGTGGCAATTATCTACACTGCAAGATTAACTCTGATTTTGGAATGCTCACACACTGCATTAACACACTACAACATCCTTAAAAATGCGAAAAATAGAATTCTAAATGCACTGCACCTGAAACACCCATGTAAGTAGAGGGATGAGTCAAATGTTTTAGAAATAGTCCACTCACAGCAGCAAGAAAAGCCCTTTTCTGGTTTTGTTTCAGTTGCTCATTCCAGTAAATGACACATGAAGAGAAAACAGAAGTGAGAGCCACAGGTCTTTGTGCCTATTTCACTGAAGAGTGCACAAAGAAAAAAAAGTACACAAAACTTCTACCCAAACATGCCATTTATGAAAAAAACTTGGCCAGTGTCAGGCCTCATTTTTTGATCATCAATAAATTGCTGAGATATATATTCAGTTTGTTTTCTGCTAACATCCTAATAAAGTTCCACCGTACTACCACTTAGCAAGCTTTCCCTGTCTTCCAGACACAGAATACAATTATATTTACTTTGGTCCTCATCTTTCTGTTCCATGAAGGTTATTTCATGTTCTCTATGATTTTTCAGGAGATTATTCCAAAATAAGCAAATTCAGTTCCAACAGTACCTCCAAATTTACCACGCAAGTTCTCTATTCTACCAGCCAACTTTTTAATAAAATACTGAATAGGTCTGGAGCATGAAAGCCAGAGATGCTACATCCTTATTTCAGACACTTAGAAATAAGCTAGATGTTCCTAAAAAAAATTAGTGAAAAAATGCAAATTTTGAAATAAACAGTGTATATGTCCAAGACAACAAAAAGTTAATCAGGTTTATAGGCAAGCACATTTTCTGACTGTATCCTCACTGTTTAATAATACCTTTTTAACAATGCACTGATGGAAACCCAGGAGCAGATCTCAATCAGACTCTTCCTCTCCGAGCAGAGCTCTAGCCCCCTCCACAGTGGATCCCCAAGAGATTCAGTGCAGCAGAAGAGAACAGAATTCCCTGCCAGGAGGCACAAAAATACCTGCACTCTGCTGTAGTAAAAGCATGTTTACCTGAGGCACCTTGCTAATTTGTACCCTCCCCAGGCAGTTGTCAGGTAAGATAATTTTACATTTTGTAAGCTAATTCAGAGGCTCAACACAAAAATGCTGCATTAGGGAACAGAACACATATTGTAACACTCTCAGCCAGCACTTGGATTGACAGAAAAATGCTGTTATCCCCTTCTTTAGAGGGGAACTTCCCTGAAAATTATGTTCTGCTGTGAATTTTATTTGCAGTTCCTTTCCTAAAAGAGACCACTTAAAAGGTGGAATATATAACTACAGAATAGACAACCATTCCAGCCTAAGAAAATTCACACCAACAGAAAAGCACTAGGAAGTTATTTTGCAGACTGACTCACCTGCAGGGATGGGCTAGAATTCTAAAAGGAAGTCTCTTCAACCCTGCTCATCTTCGTTGCCCAGTTTGGGTTGTTAGTTCTATGTTGCTGGCTACCAAAGTTTAACAAGCTTCTCTGCATCGACAGAATTATGTCTTGTTCTCTGCAGAATCAGATATAATGAAGTTGCTCATTAAAAATAATGAGCTGCTTTAGTAATGAGCTCTGATCTACAGCTTCAGTCTGTGGAATATCTTATTTTCAATTGAAACATAATTAGATTCAATTGAGATCTCCAAGTTGGGATATTAAAGGTAACTGCAAAAATCACACTTAATTATGAAAACTGACTTTCAAAGACTCCCAACTAATACCTATAGTGTTGAAATATTGGTAAATATTAATTAAAAGAAATTAATGCCAAAATTATTGAGTGAGATTCTTTAATTGAATTATAGAACTAGTGTTAGAGAACTCAAGCCATTACATTTACACCCAATTGCTTGAGGGCAATTGTTTGCATGTTCAAAGTCAATGGCTTGAAATTCAGCTCTGTTAAACTCAAATGGTATCCACTGACACCAGTAGAAATTGAGGAACCCTGACAGTGGCAAAATCCAGGCCATTAATTTATGCAGAGAGCTAAAAATTTCTCTTGGTGCCAAGTACATAAAATTACAAATATTCCAGTCATAGGATGAAAGCAAATATCCAGACGTAATGAGGTAACATCAGAGTGATGTAAACCAGTGTCTTTGCATGAGGTCAACAAGTAGCACAGCCAGTAAATAACAGTAATGCCTACCTGATAGTCTGAGATATTGTTTATCACCACCAGCTTTGGGGAGCCAAAACGAATTTTCCAAATGACAATGAGATCTAAGAGCACCAAGCTCTTAAAAGAAATAGCCCAGCCTGTCAAGTTACAGCTCCTGCTGACTTCCAAACACATCTCCCCTGACATTCCCTTTGGCAGGATCTCTTAGGCTGAGTCTCTTCCTCCCCTTTAGTTGCTGCTCTATTCACATGAGCACACCCACCAATGCTGCAAAGAATTTGAAGTTATAAGAGCTGCACGTGGCCTTAAAATGGTCTGTGAACCCAACTGCAAATATTTGTTTAATGCACAAGATGATCAACTAGCACTCCCAGAGACAGAAGCCTATCAAATAAAAACCTGCTCTCGATAGATTATCTCTAAAATCCAAGCATTTGTGCTGGGATCACCAAAGCTGTGAATTAGTGCCAAGCTAATTGATAGATTTTCTATGAAGACTTTGGAAGAAAGAGACTCTCAAAGCTCAAGAGTTCTGGGAATACATGGAGCTGGGATAAGATCAGGAAAAGGCAATGTATCTGGTGCTACACCATATTGAACACAGAACACTGGGTATCAGGAGATTCCAATGCTAAAGAACCTTTTAGCATGTTCAGAAGAACCCAAACTTCAGATGTCTGTTATAGAAATCCATCCTATGATGCCCACCTGAATTGGGGGACCCTTCAAGTCTCCCACTACCTGCACTGAGCAGATCCTGACCCCAGGGTGGAGAAAAAGGCCACAGGGTGGCTATGACATGTCACTTGTATAATCCTTGACATAAGCCAGGTAGAAAGCAGAAATAGCCAAAATCAGTGTTCGCAGCCTCTTGATTTTAAGACAGCACTGACCAACTGCACAAAATAATGTGATGTAACTCTGCCCGATCACCAAGTTGTTTTACAAGGATCACTCTCAGTGCTGAATAAAGAAGAGATCTCATAATGTGGGCCAATATCATAATCTTCCTAAATATCTATATGAGAAACTGAGCAAAATGTTCTGTTCTGAAGTATGTTAGTCATTCTTACACCCCACAGTGCCTGTATAATCCAATTAAGGTTATTTAGAAAAAAAACGGTGGAAAGACAGGAAAGCTGGAACAGCTCCTTAAGACCTTTTCAAAAATTTATTCCCTTTTTTCCTGGTTTGCAAATGTTTTAAGCTTTTTAAAGTAAGCAACACATAAATAGTTTGATACAGTGGGCAAAGATGTAACCACCCCTACATACTTTGGCACATTTCAAAAAGAGTGTTTTTAGTCTTTATGTGCTGGACTTTAATTTTGACCTAAAAAATGTACAGTAATAGAAAATGCAATTTTATCCCTTCTTAATCTTCATTTTTCAATCTTCTGCTTTTTAATCATTTGCTTCATTGACCACTTACCTGGTTAATTTCACTGAATTATTATATTGAGTCACAGAATATTGTACTTTTATCGGTGAGCTTAGAAAGCTAGCTTATTATAGAACTTTAATAACTTTAAAATAGACTTTTTCTTTAACCAGGAAGCCCTATAAAAGTGTTCTACAACATTTACCATGGATTGGGTGGCAGACTTTGCTTTTTTGTAGTAATTGAAATATTATTTTTTTTAAATAAAAATCAGTGTATTGTTACCATCACATACATATTCACTGCAATACAGGATGAAAAAAAAAAAAAAAAGACTCAAATTTTTGGATACACAGAATCAACACTTTTAAATGTGCTCCAAGATTTTCATGTTTCCATTTTTTATGTATGTCAGGCTGTGCCTAGCTTAGTTACCACCCCGAGTCCATCAAATTGTATACATACTCATCCAGAAAGGGGGGTTGCACAGAGTTTCCAAGATGCCCACTGACACCAGAGGGACAGGATGTCAACAGTCAGCTCAGGTCCTTGAGTAGCACTGCACAGGGGAGAGAGGCAAAGCAGAGGAGCAGCGGGAAGCAAAGACAGATTCCTTGAGAAAAACAGATATTAAAGTAACCCACAATCACGGTAATAAGGAAATAAACTTGGTGCAGCCATCAGAAAAATCAAGATCTGAGAAGAAAAAAAGATCAAGTGAAAGACCTTGGAAGAGGATAAAGATTGACAGTGTGTTAAGAAGGGAAAGACAATTCTGTCTTCCCTTGCAAGAAAGGAAACAGGGCTTCAGGGTACAGAAGTGTTTTATGCTATAGGTGGTGGGGGAAAATTGGGATCTGAAGGGGAAAAAGAACAAGGGAAAAATAACCAGAAGGTAAAAGCACCTCAGAACCATGGAGCAGCCTCCAAGGGGTTTGCAACTGCAGAGCAAGAGAGAAGAACAAGAACCTTTCTGGGAAGGCATATGGGAGAAAATAAAACATTACTTAAAGAATGTGCAAACTTCTTTCCCATTCCCACCCTTAGCAATGCAGACATTTGGCAAGAGAACAGAAGTTAAAAGGGATTTCAGTCAGTATGTTTGCTCTGGGTAGACAATGTGGAAGTGTGATCATCAACTCAAGACAGTTACATTTGTAGTGAAATGGGGAGACAAAAAAAAAAAAAAAATGTCTATCGGGCATAAACTGAAAAACACCTAGCTTAAAGACCAATTGGAAGTTCCAAACACTCTTTGTTGCTCCCACAAATCCCCTCCACGTCTCCAGTGAGCTTTTGTTTCTACTGCAATAACCCTCAACTACTGCACCAGCAGGGAAATGACAACCTGCCAAGAATCAGAGCAAGACCATCATCATGGCTTCTTTCCTCCCTCTCCCTAATTTGTTTGCCACCTATAAGTAGTTGGGTTCTCATGAGGGTTAAATACCACCCCACAAGAAGCCTAGAGCAACTTGTTGACCTCCAAATTCACCGTAAACTGATTTTACTAATCTACCAATTCATCAACCTCAATTCACGTGTTATCCATTGAGGTTTTACAGTGTTCAAATTTTTTTTATAGAGCCACAAGGTTTTGCTGTTACAAGGGTGTGAAACTAATGATAACTGAACACAGAGGCTCCAGAATAACTGCAGCTTGAAATACCTGTGTGTATATCACATTTTAAAGTCTATGTCATAACATACATCCCATCACCTAGTATCTGACTGTAATGAACAGTTATTAAGGAAAATTGCACCAGATGAGGTTGCAAATCACAGTTACAGTTCACATTAAAATTAAACATTCCAGAAATTACTGTTAAATAGTACATAATATACTTCTCAGAAAAATATATTTTATAGTTAAAGAGGACTGCTTTGCTCTTAGTTTCACATTTAGCTTTTCCTAGTCCAGAGAAAAGTGATTTTGTTTTATTTTAATGCTGCTTTTCCTTTTGGCAGGCAAAGTCCCCAGGCATCAGAAAACAAAGTACTAAAACTTTAGATCATCTTCAAACAGAAAATAATAAAGGTGGAATTTAAAAGATATAATAATAGAGCAAGGCAAAACAGGAGTTTAAACTTAGTACAGCCAGGTGGCTCAGTGCAGCACTGTGCTGTTCTCAGTTCAGGACCTTCAGGCTGTGTAACTGGATTTTCTCAGTATTTTGCTTAAGGTAATTATCTCACCTCCCAGCAGGATTTAGCAGCTCAGCCACAGCTTCAATCTGACTGATTTCAACTCCAAAGCTGGGTTGTTAACTCAGAAATCTATGCATGGCACTGCACAGCATAGCATGGTTGTGAAAAGCAGCAGCCCTGGGCTGTTTTTGATTCCAGCATCTTCAGTGAGAGCAGCCTTAAGCCAATGCACCCAATGCTGTGCTCTGACCCCATGACTTGAGGTCATAGTCATGTTTCAGTTGAGAATCACCCTACACAAGCATTTCGTGGCAATCAGACTTGTTTCCAGCTTGATTAAAACACAAATTTTGCTTTCATCAATTATATATCACAACTACAGATTTAAATTCAATTTCTCTTTAAAAAGTTTAAAAATCTCAGAGACATGACAAAAGCAGCACTAACTCATCATCTTTCTAGTAACCAGAAAACTATTGGTATTGATACATCCTTCAAAACTGTATCTGAGGGTAAATATTGAAGAGATTAAGCGTCTCCTTTTCTGTGAAACCCCAGCAAATCTCAGCATTCACACGGGGTTAATCTAACTAAATTATTAAGTAACTGTCAGAAGAAGGGTCAAGCAGGATTATCACTGAAGCAAATTCTGATTTGTCTGTGTCTGTTCTATTCAGATTCTTTTATGGTATATCTTTATAAAAATGCTCACTAGCACAGGGATCATCTTGGCCATCCGGAGCTTGAGGTATTGGTGACAAATAGGTTTTAGAAAGGTGCCAGTAACACAAAAGCACGGGAGATAAGAGCTCTCAAAAACCTGAAGGTTCAAATACATGTCAGACCTGCTGACATGAGATACAGCCACCTTTGAAACTGGAGCATTAATGCATTTGTCAGAAGATATAGAACTGAGAGGGAAAATATTTGGATCTTTTGAGTGGATTGGCAATTCACAGACTTCTAAAAGGCCCCACTCATTTGTGTGAAACTTATTTTGTTAAAGTGTTCAAACCTCTGCAAACCATTATATAACTTAATGCTGTTGAGCAAAGATTGTGAAATATAAAAGCATTTTCAGCAGGATCACATTCCTGACAGCAATATTCCATATTCTGCTCAGCATCTTCTCACTAAATACAGCTGGGGCAGATTTGCCCTGAGCAGCAGAGAGAGAATTTGGAAACTCAAAAGATACATCAAATAGTAGTAAAACTCAGTGGCTCCCAACTCAGTGCTGTATGCTGAGATCACACTCTAACCCATAGTCGTTCCCATAGCAATACAGCAATGTTCACAGTTCAGTATCTGCAAATAATTTAAAAAAAAATAGAGGTCACTTAGTCTAACCCCTGCTGTCACACCTGTGTGATTCCTCACACTCCACAGTGACAGACTCTACAGTCTTCCCATGGAGCTTATTCATGCTTCACTATCCTTATTGTTAATGGAAAGGTTTTCAGAGCACCAAATCCAAGTCTTCTACACTTAAATCTAATCCCTTTACCCTCTGTGTCATCAACAGTTGCACGTCTAGAGCTGTGTCTTGCTTCACTTCCTGCACCAACACTCTAGAAGCTACAGTTCTTTCATGGTTTCCAATACTTCTCTCTGTTGGCCTCACACAAATTCTCTATTTCCCTATATCTCTCAGGGAATGTGATGCTCAGAACTGAATGCAGCCTCTTATCACTGTGAATTTAGCAAGAATCTTTCATGCATCTCATCCAGTACATGCCAACTTACATACTACATTATGCAACACCCACAAGGACTTAGGAAGTAAATTATTTACATTTCTCTCCTTCAAAACAGAGGCTCAAATCTATTCTCAGTCAACAATGACAATAAAATGATATCAGCTACAGATATTAAGACCTGTTGCACTAGTTCAAACAGGTTCCTATTAAAAATGTTTACCCTCTACTGTTATCAATTTGCACCTACTGTTATGTTCAAGACTAGTAATTGTCAATCCACACTATAAAAAAAGATTCAGCATTTAAAAAGAAGGCACATTTGGAGCAGTATGTAGATTTGTTAATCTAGTAAAGCATTAAAAAAAAAATACGAATTTCAAGGGAGCCCTCATATTCTTCAAGTCAAGCACACATATAAAGAGTTTGTTGGGATGACAGCAGAAAGTACCAAGAGGCAGGGTTATTTCTACACTTGCTAGTGTCTGTCTGTGCCTCAGTCAAGAGGCTCAGGAGCAATACTAGCCCAGCCACCACCAGGGACAGACATCATAAACATGGTGTGTCCATTTAGCAACATTGCCAACTATGCTGCAGTAATTTTTCAAGTTACTCACATTATTACAAGAGATTCATTTATTACCTGTCCAATGTTACTTAAAGAATGCAATTTTTCATACACATACCACCATGTCTAACCATGCATCAAAATCAATAATTCCATTAATAAAATTAACCTAATTTTCAGTCATGTAATATGCTTTGCACAACATCTGTTTTGGTCATCTATTTTGTGTGAACAAGAAAACAGAGGTACTCTATTAATTTTTTTCTCCAATTAAATTAGCATATCATGAATGTAATACATCAATTAGGCAACATTATTAAAAGCATTTAAAACCAATTAAAAAAATCAAAACTCTGCATATTCTGACTTTTTGTGCATACATATTAAGGGAGAACTTCATAACAGAGTCTATCCAGTATAATCCTGCCAGTGTATTCCTACTGTATTTACAAAAAAGGTGGGAGTGTGACAAACAAAAAGGTATTTTGTACAAAAGGTACAAGGTTTAAGAATAACTCAAGCTCAACTACAACTTGTGCAGTCTAACATGGGCTGTGTTCATACTGGACCCACCTGTTGCCTGTCCTGCTGCTCCCTCTTCCTGTAGGCACGAGGCCACAGGTTTCCCACATTCACATGATTTTGTAATCCATTTGAATCCGATTTCCTTTTTAAGTAATAATGAGGAGATGATAAAAATTTTCTTGGGTGTCTAATTTAAAATTTATTTCTGAAAGCTTAATTTTTCAGTATTATATTTCCTTTTTCTTTTTTTTTTTAATTCCCCTAATTCTTTTCTCCTAATTGAGCAAATTCAATTAGATTCTGATCACTGGCAGTTTATTCAGCCTTTACTCTGCTGAATTAAACAAATTCCTTTGAGATACTGGTATAAAAGTAGACATATATTTCAACAGCTCTTTCTATTCAGAGCATAAGTTAAGTAACATCAGGACAAAATGCTTACCACGTGTAAATAAATCCACAAGAACATCCAGTTGGCACTGAGGGGCAACACTGAAGCCAAAAGGTGTTTTTCAGCAGATTTTACTGCAACTGTTGAGCAAGGCAGTCTGTAGTCACTCACAGCACAAAACAATACAACACAGGCACAATATGCAGCAAACACCATAAAGATTTCCTCTAAACCAAAATATAACCCACCTGTAAGCTGGAGCTACATCTGCCTCCATGACTGCCTGGGACAGGCAGCTCACTGGGAAGGACAGACATGATCCATTTCATCCAGCACAAGGAAGCAAGACAGCACCACCTCCATTAGCTCAGGTGCCCACTTGAGAGCCAGATGATGCAGAGCATCACCAGGTTATTTCCTGGCAGCATCACAGGGAAAAGGCTTGGTGCTGAAGGGCATTTTGCTGATGGTCTGCTACTACTAGGCTCAGAGTGCTACCGCAAGGCTCATCTCCAAAGCAACTGAACTAGGAAACGTTACTTGTGATTTCTTCCCCCAGAGAGCAGTGCACTTCCAGAAACAATTCATGGTTTGAATTTGATCTCTGGTTCTCAAACACACAGGAAAGCTGAACATCTCAGGCAGCATGGACAGCTTCTTGAAACTTGAGGAGATGAATCCATGCTCTGCTGTGCACACAGGTTAATCAGATGTGGGGGTTCGGAGATGTTTTAGTCACCATTTTGCAAGGATTCTATTTGCTTCCCAGTCTTGAACTACACCCACAATCTTTAACTTTCTTTCAGATGCTTTCTGATCTGCAACAGCTTGGCCAGCTCATGAATGCTTCAAGTATTTTGTCTATATTCTGTCTACACAAAAAAATCCCTATCTCTTCCAAAGCTTCAGTGATTTGGTTGAGCCCTGCTCTTCCGAGATCAAAGAGTGCTGGCCCTTGCAAGTGTTGATACACAACAACAGTTTCTAGGTATAAAAATAAATCTTTTTAAAAGTGCACTCCAACCAGGGATCTCCCAAACAATTTTTCAATTCAAGACATTAGCAGAACACCCCTTACGTGTTAAATCATAATTTGGCTAGACCTGCACTCAGATCTTGGCTACTATCACAGAAATTTGGGTGTTGGGCTGAGAACTTGAAAGCATGCTGATGCCCCAGGCAGGTCTCTGCCTCACACAGCCCCACTCTGTGCCACAGCATGAGAGCACCCATGTGCTGCCTCTGTATCCGTGTTTCCATCCACTGTCATTCAAGAAAGGAGCTTTTTTGCTGTGATCTTAGTTTGAAGCCTATTTTTCAAGGCTGTAGTTCTTGTTATTAGTGCTTAGCAATGAAATAACTTCTCATCCAAAAATTAAATCCAACAAAAATAAATAAGCAAAAAACATTTCTTGTGTGAAATGTTGGCAAGAAAAACGAATCTCAAACAATCTTTTTTCCTTGCCACTAAAATAAGATGTAATAAAGTGATATTCTCCTGTGCATGCCCCCAAGGCTTCAAATTCACTATCTCACAGGGGAAACAGCAAAAGATAATATATTTTTGGAGCTGTGATGAATTATACATTTGCAAAGGATAAATTTTACTAGTCTGACAAAGCCAGAAACATCTCCTGAATAATCATTTATTATATTAACTACTTATTTATTAGCTGTTTATATACGGACAGACAATTCTGAGAGTTCTCATGTAACACTTTGCTCCCATTCATACTGCATCTTTTTTCAGCTGTTAAAAATTGCCAAAAAATAATAACATTATGCACAGATTCTTGTTGATAATGCTAACCAGAGCTAACACCTGCAATTCTGACCTTCTGACAGGAGACAGGAAATTAGGATATTACTCTGCTAATTTATGTCATAACCTTATTTGGCAGGTTCTCAACACCTTTGCCTACAACAAAAATACAGATTCAGGTATTCTTGTAATCTGAAGAGAAATAAAGAATTAAGTAAAAAATTTGCCAACATTAGAAACAGTGGTGTTGTTATTTAGAAACTAGTAAGTTAATAAAAAACTGCTTCCATATATTTTTATTTTGATGAGTCATGGCTGTGTAAAATGAATTCTAAAGAAATCAAACTGAAAATGAAGACATGAATTACTCAAGCAACCTTAGTGTTTCATGCAAACTGTGTGATTAAGGAAAAGCAATTAGAAAACCACACCTGAAAATTATGATCAGAAAACACTAAGTTGAGGACAATTGAAGAGAAGCACTAGGAAACCACATCTGAAAAGCATTATCTGGAAGCTTTCTTAATTAAGAAAAAAAATACAGGAGTCTCCTAATAAGAGACAAATCAGCCATTCTACACAGTATAATCCTCTTAAAGCTGCCCATAACAGCTTAAACAGAGGTGTCTTTAGGTTGTCAGGAAAAACAAACAAACCCAATCAACCAACAAACATACCAAAAAAAGCCACCCACAGACAAATAACACAAATAACCCAACCAAACACCAGTTTCATGATGACTAGTGCTTGAGAATAAGAAATGGAGAACTGGTCACTGGCATCATCTTGTGATGTTAAATATTTTGGCATTATTATATCAAGCAAAACATACTACAATGCCTGTTTATTCCATCCTTATCACCAGGGGGTGATTCAGATACACGAATATTTGTGTAGGGAAGAAGAGCGGGCATAAGGGAAAAGTAGGGCAATAAATACGGCCTTTGAGATACTCATTGCACTAACACATAAGACTCCCAGTGAAGAAAAAGCCCTTTTAAACTAAGGTTTACTGTGATCCTGTGAATATTATGAATGTGTAGTGCACTTTCCTGAAGTGAAGGGATAATTCTCATTTACAAAAATTTCTAGACAAACTCCACAAGTGCTCGATTTTCCGCATCTTTGAAATAACTTAGACTATAAATAATTCAAAACTCTGCCTTGCACCTAATATGACTAGAATTTAAGGATATAATCAAGAAAGTCCCATGACGCTAAAGAACAAGAACTGTAACAGCCTTAAGTTTAAGCACATATTAGTCTAATGAACACTGCTTAGAGCACTCACAGAAAAGGTGTTTCAAGATAGCATATTAAATTTAAACTTTTAAGAGTTCTAATTCATGGTTTTCACTTCAATATTTATATAGATGAGTCACATCTGTGGTCTAGTAGAATAGAAAGAGATAAGACAGAATCTGAATCCAGATCATCAGAGAAATATTTCAACCTTCAGACCATACTGGGTTTCCTCTCTGGTATGGTTACTAAAAGTGACTGATGAGAAAACAAACTCCTTCCTCTCTGCTGACTGAATGAATTCTGAGTGTGCAGCATCTTTACTGAGCAGCATCCTTGTTGTGCTTGCTGTTAATAAAAACCTGTGGCCCAAGCGGCACATCCTTTCAGGTCTCAGCAAGGAAGAGGTCTTTTTGTTAAACCCATCCTACCACTTCAAAGACCCTTCTCATGATGCACCCACTAAAGAGATATCAAATATTAAAGATGTGGATTCTTAAAGTTATCCAGTATTTCATTTTCTAGATTATGTGCTGAATAAGGAGAAGTAAACATTTAAGATGAAGTGCATGGATTTAACTAGGACAGTCCTATAAATGTCAACAAGAGAGAAAAAAAATAAAATCAGTGCATAAGCACCTACTTCCCAGGGAATATGAGTCCAGACTGAAATACCAGTCTCATACTGGTAGCCATAGATAAATGAGTGCATAAGCAAGTTTAATCAGCATGTTTTGTCTATGCTTTCTTCCCAGAGTCAGCCTCTTTGCACAACTGCAACCTGGAGTCCCCTCCAAGCCAGCGCTCAGTCCCTTCTCATCCACCTGACTAATACACACCTCCCACACAAGCAGCTGATCCATAGCACACACAAGGATGAAAAGAAAGCTTGAGATGAAAAAAGATACCCATTAATTACCCAGAGAGCCTGTTAAATGATTTCCAAATACAGAAGAGGCAGATGGTACTTTTTTCCCAAGATTTTAAGCTCTGTATGAAGCAAAGAGTGACTGGACAAGACAGTGGTGGAGAATGAGAAACTGGATCTGCAACCAGTCAGAAGTGTCACTGAGACAGTCACAGATGAAGAGTATTGATCAAAAATACACTACTCTGACACATTAAACAGAAATTGCAAAATTTATGAAATACAGGGGAAAAAAGAATGGGTATATACACTACATTCTTCTTGAAAACATATCATGCAAGCAGTCATGCATTCACAGACAGAGTGCACTACAGACAGCTCCCTCAATCTTCTGTTGTAATTTATTAAACTGTATTTGTTACCAGCACTTGGTAATATTATCTTGAGAAAGATGTGCAGAGTAGATTCCATTTCAATATTTTATTATAAATATATCTTATTTTCTATTCTCATTGAAGGGAAGCTTGTCTAAATTACATTTTAGAAAATAAAGTATTACTCAGAAAAATAGAGGCTTTGATCTTACCTCAAATTTAGCCAAGACTGTCCTTCATTATTCAGTTCTTATAATGCAAAAGTACAGAGTCATCTGAAGTCATAAAAATGGATTAGAAAGGGATGAGAACACTATTTTGCAGGTCTTTGATTTCCCCTTGCAGTTGCCAACATGGATGCACACACAAGCAAATTATCTATCTCTCCTAAACCCATGTGTATTCCACATATCTGTGTAAAACAATTTGCTAAGACCGTATCAGAAACCAGACATTTCAGCTATATATTTTAGCATAAACAATTAAAGATTTGGGTTTTGACATATTCTGTACTTTTACAACGTTGTATTTGAACTTTTTAGATGAGAAGGTTAACGCTCAGAGCACATATAATTAAATTAAATCTATTTATTGTATCTTTCCTATTCCCTTGGAAAAATGAGCCAATAAAATTCCAATAGAACATGAAGTAACGTGTGTGTTGCTGTTAGTTAAGCTCTCCTTTAGTATCTGGGAGAATGTATTTCTACAACAGCAACCAAAAGCACTGTCCCAGAAGAGGAACTGGTAGGGCTGAGCAACAAGGAAAGGTGCACTGAGAGGGACACGCTGTGTTTAACAGGTTTCATTTCACCCATCAGGTACATACCCATCCCTGCTCAAGGATTGCTGCCCACCTTCACCCTGGGTTACAGCCACCTCCTCCTAAGTCCCAACCATTTTCCTTGCCTGAGGAAAAATTGTTGTCATGCTGAAGTTGAGAAAGCCATAAGAGACAGTAAATTTGTTTCAATAATGCCCAAAAACCTTCATCACCTGAGCTACTCAGCTGGAATGGAGCCCAATAGTCCCCAATAGCCCCACTTTCACCCGCACTCCTTCCATTTCACATTATTAACTGAATGGTCAGCAGCACAGCACAGCCACTATGCAAGTCTTCCAACAGCCCCAGATGCAGGTGAAATGCAGCTACACCTGCTCTGAAAATGTAATACCAGGATTCAAACAAAATGTGGTACTTCATCTTTTGTCCTCTCCAAGCACCTTCCTACGATGTCTCCCAAAATGGAAAAACCATAAGGTTTGAGTATGACTATTTCACCTCTTTCCCAACTTCTCTATCACATTATTTGACTTATTCCAGCTCACCTGAACTGCCCCAAATAAGCTCACATCACTGCTCCTACAAGACACAAGATTTTCTTTTCAGCTGGGAAATACAACAATGCAAACCGACATTTCCCACATTTTTATTTATGCCTTTTGCATCCCATGAACTTCATTTTTTTTCAGCTGGAGTATCAGTTATTAGCTTAAAATAATGAGCTGATAATGAATTCCAAAAAATGTGCAACCAGACCAGCTACACTGCACTCTAAACTCCTGTTCCTCCTAAAATCCTGAAGACTGACCTTAATGTTCAAGTGTCTCCAGGTGTCTAATTACAAAATTTCTGATAGAAAAGCAGAAGTATAATATTTCTGTTTTCTTGCTTCTAAATAACATTCAAGTGTTTGGGCCACGCACTGGTGTTGAATTTGAATGTGTTAAATTAAGTCAGGCATTAGCAAAGACCAATAACCTTAATTCATTAAAGTTCTCAACCTAGATGCATAAAACATCAGGGCGAGGGGGGTGTCAAATGAAATGGTAAAATAAAGATCCTCTGGGAAATAAACCTTTAGAGGTAACTTAAGCTGAGGAAATAAAAATTCAGGTCACCAAATCAGTAGTCATTTGTGAGGAGTTCAGTTTTATACATTCTAGCTCTGGTTCTAATCCCAGTTATCATTAAAATATTCAGGTGAACTCCAGTAGGGGAATAATGATTGGTACTCCTATATGTATAGTTAGGTATCTACCTTTTAAGTATCCCACTCAACATGTTTAAGGGATTCACTCAAATTAGATTTGTATGAGATTTACTTGAATGAGGCTCTCGGTCCTTTGATCTCATCATAATAAACGACAGCTTTCAAGAGGCTTGAAATGCACGGTAGCATCGACAATACGTCAGGTTTCCAGGGGGCTGAGGAGACCAGAATATATGCTTTTAATTTACTCTGAAATGCGTTGCTTTCTAGATTTTCTTTGAGCGATTTCTGCCTCAGAAATCAACATCTTTCCATCTGCTTGCTTGTTTCAGAGAATAATGATTAACTTGGGCCGGCACGTTACTCTTGAAGTGTATGCAGAATTAAGATCCTGTTTCTCCCGTCGCCTGGAGTTGCACAGGCTGTTTGTACACCCTAGCGGGGGAAGGAGGCAGAGCACTCCTCCACATAATCCCTGCAGAACCAGCAGCTCTGCCGTTAATAAACAGGGTATTAAGAGTAAGATGCAAAACAGAGAATTGTGTGAAATAACCACTGAGGCACACCTGCAATATCAGACTTTTAATATCCAAATTGTGAGCTGATTTACATGGAATGAGGCTCCAAGTATGTGAGAAAGCAGCACTGAAATCTGCAAAGACAGTGACGTTAATTTACCTTTGAAAACACACAATTGTCATCCTTTAGATGCCTCTTTCTTACAACTCCCACAAAGACTGCAGAAAACAAGCATGATCCTTCTGATCATATCACCAGTATAGCAGTTTGTTACTTCAATTCCTCAGAACCCACAGAACATGAAAATAACATATACTTACGTAAAATAATCTACCAGTAATCTATCCCTGACAACAGAAGTCCTACATAATTGAATTCCTGTAAAAATATAAATTAATACTAATGGAAACTTCAGACAGTCATTTAACTCAGTTTTCATTCAAACTGAGTTCCAGAACATTTGTCATTCATCCCTTCATCTCTACTACAGATATTGCAGTTGATCATTCTTTACTTTTTTTCCTGTAATAGAAATAAATTTCAGTTTACAGGAGCAACACACTGTAAGATAAGAACTCCTTTTTCAGAGTGCAGTTTCCTGTTTCATCTATTCTTAAAATAAAATGTAGGAGCAGCTTGAAAATGAGACCTAAATTCTAACATGGGGACACGGCACCTGTGATGTCCATCAGTTAGTTCATTCTTACCCCAACATGTTTTAGACATATCTGAGTCTCAACCAAATCTGGTAACAAATTTCACATCTCTTGCAGAAAGGATCAGTGGAGATACTGCTGCTGAAAATCTGCATCTTAGGGTCACTCTACTACTGATGAGGAAATCAACACACAAAGTCATCCTCAGGCCATAAAATCCCGGGAAAATAGGCCCCCTTGGTGTCACTGCTAATGGAAACACTTGCTCAGTGATCTCTCAGCCTGGATCTGGAGACTGCTAGATAAAAATGATTAGAAATACTTAACTTCCTCATGGGTTTTTCCTGACCATCTATTGCTGAGATACTTATCTACAGGATCAAAACTTTAATGCCTACCACTGCAACTGGGTGCCTCTTTTTACAGTAATTCTTTCCCTGACAGATATGCATATTAATATCAACTTTCTTCAATAATCAGGCTTCTCAACATTGCCTGTATATTTTTTTTGTCATTAGCATGTCATTCACAACTTTATTTGGACAGGAACTTTTTCAACTCCATCCTATCCTTTACAACCTACAAACAGTTTCCCTCCCTCCACTGGCCTTGATTCACAGTAATACATCAAAAATAGAGATCCAGTTTTCTTGCCAGACAGGGTGGATGGTTATCTGAAGTGAGAAGCTCCATTTCCCAGCATCTTTCACTGAAACTACTGCCTGGTAATTATATGGAATAGGAAGTAACCATTCATCAAATCCATAAAATACCAATTTATCATGATGATTCCCTTTTTCATGCGAAACATGAGAACCAAAACGAATCAGCCAAACCAAACTCCATTATATCAAAGGGATAAAATGCATTTTCTTCATATGGCAGAATGACTGAGGCCCTATAAATGTTAAACTACCTTCTGTCATTATAGGAAGTTATTTTAATCTCATCCTCACAATTCAAGTCAGTATAAATTTACTGGCAATTTAAAATTATTATGTTATCTGACTCAAGTGTAGGTAACAAGATTTTTCATTCCCACACTAAACCAATCAATTTAAAGTAATATTTAAAAAGGATAACCTTACATTCTGAAAACTAACCCATCCAAATGGACCCTGTTAGCTGAAAACATACATGCAGACATTTGCTTTAGCTATATCTAACCTTCAACATCTCCTCAACACAAAATCATCATTAAAGCATTAGTGGATTTGTCACTTCTGGCTGGTTTAGCACTACTTGACTCATATAATTGCATCTCAGACCAGCTAAAAAAGTAAAACACAACCTACTGTCTCTATTCTCTGTTGTTGCCTGTTGGAATGATGGAGTGCTCAGTCCCACCACCAGCCCACAAGAGGCATCCCATGCAGATGACAGTACCACCCTCTTCCCACTGCAAAGACCCACCACTATGAAGCTGCTTTGCTTTCTTGGGAAGGCACTGCCATTAACTACACCAGGACCTGACCCTCTCTTCCTTCACCTGTCTCAACTTGAATTGCGTCTTGACTTCATGATTTCTAACCCTCTCCCAAACTCCGCTGTTGAATTTTCTGTCCAGTTACAGAAAAACACTTTAGAAAAAAAAAGTACAAATCCATGCTTTGTACCTGTATCCCTAGGGAATATATTGGAGATAAGTCTATTACTTCCAGGAATGCAGCAACTAAATCAAAGTTCAGCACACTATCACCTTCCATTTCCCATTGGCCTTTTCTTTTTAATCTGAGCCTTTCCTCTCTGCCCTTTCTTTCCATCCCTACTGGTCCTGCATGTTTGCTGTACATTAAACAATTCCCACTCCCAGTGGCCTCCACCCACAACTCCCTCAGACATAAGGTAGGGTATTTACTCTCACTTAGTTGGGTTTTTTTGAGTCTCAGCAGTACAGATGCCGCCTTGTGTGCTGCTTCACTTTGGTGGTGATGCCCTTAACAGCACCCAGATTTATAAAGTTGGGGAAGGGGACAGTAATTTCAGCTCTTTGTGTCCTTTTAAAAACAATTCCTGTTTAACATCTTAACTCCGTGTTAAAAAATTCATTTGCATATTTAAAGCTGATGAAACTCACATTCTTGTGAAAAAGGCTGGTTTGCAGCACATGAGAAGGTGAGACAGGGGATTGTTTGCAGTAGCACAGCCCTGGTTAGATATAGCCTGGAGATCAGCTAAACCCAAAGTGTCAGGTGGGGTTCTCCCCAGCTCTTGCCTATGTTTACCCTGACAATGGATCTCAGCACCTTGAAAACTAAATGTCACCTTCCTCCTTACCCTACCCTGTCAGACCCCTGCTCATGCTCAGCTAAAGGGTTTGTAAGCAACTGAAAAATCTTTCCATCAATGAACATTGCAGGCAACAGTTTGTTACAGAAAAAAAAAAAAAAAGTACTATCATACACCTTTGTTTGTCCCTATTGCTTTGAAGAACTGAAATGAGAGCTGCCATCAAGGGAGACACAGCTGCCAGCTGCAAGATCTGGGCACAGGGACAGCTTTGCCAGTTGAAAAAAATAAAATATTATAATGACAGCACAAATAAAAGCAGAATAATAATTCCATGAAGACTTTTCTCAAAGTAAAAGAAATCATCACATATTTTAATACATTTGATCATTTATTCAAGACAAATTATGAGTGCAGAAGCAAGAGAGCAACTGGGTGAATTTCCCTTTACTTCAAAAGAACCCTGAAATATCAGGATTTGAAGATGTTCTTTTTTCATACTTTAGGAACAGCTATACACTTAGAGTCTAAAATGGCTTATTTTGCACTAAGCAAGCATCCCAGAAGGAAAAAAGCAGGCTTCAAAGTACACCGTGAATGAACTCTCATTTCACCAATTACTTACAGCTACAAGAATAAAAGATATCTCTAACTCTCAACCCACTTCAATTTATTTTGCTGTAAATCCTCAAAAACATAGAAGATATGAGCATTTCGGTATTGTAGTTGCACATAGCACAAAAAGCAGTTTTCCAAATGCAAATTTTCCTGCCAGTAGGAAGGGGAGCAACACAAGATCCGCAGCTCCTTTTTGCCTCTTAGCTGAAGAAATGCAACATGACGTACTCTAAAGATCACCCACCCGAGGTCATCTTTACAGTTTTGGATACAGGAAGCAAAACTATTAGCATTCCTCTAGAAACTTACTATTCTTTCAAGGAGGAAAAAGGTGTGCAAAAAAAAAAAAAGAAATAAATATATAATATAAATATACTGTCACCATAAAAACCCCTTTTTTTTTTTTCTTTTTTAATATATATGTATCTGTTGCTCTGTGTTACCCAGGCTGTTTCTGCAGCTTAGTCTCAGGTGATAGCAGAGCCAGAGCCCTCCTGCAGATCCAGCAGGACTTTATGATCCTCAATCAACACTAAAATACAGGTTAGGATTGCCAGGAAACAGTGTGAAAGGTCATCGATTTTCACCACATCAGATGGCTCTAAAGATTGCATATTATTGGCTCAATAATCTGCAAACTTAGTTATTTACCTGAAGAAATGTGCCTTTCCTTCAAGCACTTTTTCATTGGCCGTTTACAGTCAATATATTTATACACTGTTTAGTTCCTGTTCATGGTTGTCACAGGCAATTAACAATCAAAATTATTGGTGCTCTGGCATTCTAGAAAAAGTGCAATAGGTCAAAAACCACACTTGAGTGAAAAAAAAACAAACAAAACTAAACTGGAATTTCAAGTCCAAAGGGTTCTTCTTTAGATACTGTTTTCACTCTCCTAGATCAGGGAAGCATTGGACACTATCCCATGGATTGGATGCTTCTGCTTAGAAACTGAGGCTCTGAGCCCTCCAAGTGCAGAGCTGCACTGCCTTTAAATGAAAAAAAATTGTTAAATTGCAGCAATTTGAAGCCAAACAAATGACACTGATTTCAAGTAACATTTGAGCACATTCTCTGCCTTGAGTCAAACTGCTCTACTTATATTCAAATAAGCTCTCTCCAGCTGAACGATGTCCAAGTTCAAGTGACTTACTGACCTGGAGCTGAAACAGTCACAAAGCTTGGAATAGCATGTCCTTAGGGATTTCTGCATTCAGATCACGGGAAGCTTGACATCTTCATAGGACACCTCCTGACTTCTAAACACTACTACACTGAAAACCTACAATACACCTTCTTAGCAGAGCACTGTGCTACTTTAAACTTCCTAAGATACAGAGTACAGGAGAAATTCATCCGAATTTTGTGCTCCCCTGTAGGCTTCATACCATTCTTTTGCAGATTGTGTTTCATTTTGGAGGATTATTCCCTACAGCTTTGACAATTTCTCTATATTTCCCTATTCTGGAGTAAAAAACTGTTACATAAAACAAAAACAACCAAGTATCACTGCAGTTGCATGAGTGTTAAACTCACAAACATTTTAAAAGGCAGACTTTAAATGTTCTGATGGATTTTCTCCGTCATTTCAACATTAATTTTACCACATCTGAAATATTAGTTCTCCGACCGTACAGTTACTTGGTTGGTACTGGATCTTCTCCTCCCTTTTTATTTCGCAGTGTGCAGATGTAATTTCTGAGCAGCTTATGGGGGGGTGGGGTTGGTTGTTGGGGCTTTTTTAGAGCACAAACACTAATGATTTATAGTTTTAAGTTTTTAAGGGACTAGTTTTTCAAAGGTGAGTTTACAGCACTAAACAGAACTATTTGTACCTTTCTCTTGACAAAAATATTGCTCCCAACAGGCACCCGATTGGATCCGGTACAGCCCAGCCTGTTGTGTCAACTCCTACGTAAAACATTCTCCAAAAAAGCATATTTCATTGTCAGATATGTTACACTGCAGAGTCTTGAGATGTTATGACCCTAACCATAGTATTTTTACTGATATTATCGGAAACCTTCTTGTTTTAACTCAGACTTTTGTGTCAGTAACACCCTCTAGAGCTGATTCAGCCACAGTGGGAATGTTTTGAACCTGAACACAACACACCATTAGAAGTTAATTTTGTTCAAGGCCAAGTAGGATCTGTTCTAGTCTGGTAAACAGTAATATAATTGCAGCCAAAGTTTACTTTTCATTTGGGAAGGACTGTACAGTCACGGAAATACTCCATACAACCTATAATTAGATGATATTGTGCAAGTTAAGTATTGGAATAATTTAGTGAAGCCCACAGTTGTTATTTGAGCCTTATGTTTACTTATTACATGGCTTAATTAGCCATGAGGTATCAAGTCTAATATTGGCTCAGAGTTTTCTATTCCCTAACAATTCTTTGTAGCCAAAAAAATACTTACTAATGCATTTCCATTGAATAATTAAAAAGTCACAATACTTTAACTGTAATTCATCTGTCCAGTATTAATAAGACTACCACTCCAAAATTGTTTTCCAGAAGAGTCATCCTATCTTTTAATAAGAGTTTCAAACAGTCTATTCTTGTAAATATTTATATAATATGTTAAGTGAAAGTGGAAATAGAATTTTTTCCAGTACAATGGATTTGATTACCGTGACAAAGATGCAGCAAATACCTAAATCATTCACTTACAAACTCAGTAAGATCCAAACATTCCAAATAGGCAATGAATCAAAGTCATTATTAAGTCAAGACAATTTGTCCTATTATTGGAGATACACACATATAAGACATTTAAATGCATTATATTCATAGTTACTGATTTCAAATACTTTTAAAGTATGTTTTACTGTATTCATATATAATAGAATGTGCATACCATCATTGATTAGAATACAGAAAAATGTATGAAAGCCAAAATAATTTGTGTAGAGGGTTGTGAGATTCAATTCACATACAGTCTGCTGAATAAAAATTTCGTTTTGAATCTAAACTCCAATTCACAATGCATAAACTATGGCTATTTATTACAGTGCTGTGTCATTTGTCACTTTTATAGAATCCACTGCATTTCCAGGCTATAAAATGCCTTAAAATTATGCAGCAACGATGTATGTTATCATTATTTTTCTTTGCCAGTGTTTGGATTACATTCAGCAGCACAAAACAGGGCTGATTTATAAACTGAATAAATAACAACATCTTTCACCAGTGTGTGTCTATGAAAGCTTCATTTACTTCCTGATTCTAAACGTTATATTCAAAACAAATATTTGATCAAATTAGATTCAGAACATCTCATTGCACTGGGCTGATGGAAGTAACTGCAGAGGCTGCTGAAAGAGCATAACTTTCCAGCAAACACTTTAACAGAAGTGCACTGCTGCCAAAAACTGGCAACCAAAACCTCAGTCACAAACAGATTCTCATTCAGAAAGTTAAAAATAGCCACCAGTGAAAATCTATATACCAGGATCTGATACTGGTATATAGATATTAGGAATTATAAAAATAAATTCCTAAAGAAAACTACCCTCTAGTAGTAAATTTACAGTTCAGTCACTCTATTTATAGACTGGATATTCCTTTCTTTCCAAGCTACTTTGATGATTCAGTAATGTCAGACTTGTCAGGCACTTCTCATTTCATAGTTATCCCAGGTCACTTTTGTGGGGAAAATCCTTTGAGTTATGCTAAGGATGAAACCCATGAGACTCTAGACAGAAGTGAAAAGTTTATTAAAAAAAACCTGCTTTTTCTAAGGAGTTCAACAGAAACTGGTAGGCCTACCAAAACCCTACAGAAAAGGTTTTGCAATCTATTTGATAGCACATTTCCTCCCCCAGAGAAGTCATAACAAAGATACAAATATCCAGCACATGCTCACTGCCCTCACTGCCAGCTAACACTGTTCAATTTGGGGTGCTCTATTTTTCGGTAGCAATACAGCAAGTTACTCCTACAAACTCCACATCCCACCTCTGTACCTAGGAAACCTGGGATACATCCACTAGTGACAGCTGGACCAGTGCAACCGTTACACTCTTTTCCTTGAAAACAAACTGTTTCTCTTGTTCCTATTTGAAATAGCACATTGCACATCAAGAAAGTAAAGTATCAGCAAAAAACACAGAAAGCCCATAAAGGAACCATTCTGGCAACAAAATTAATTTGTCTTCACATGATACCAAGGATAATTACTAATCCACCCTACACAAATACAGAATTAAGAAAGGAAGAAGAAAGTAGCCCCATACAGAAGGTGCTGGGCCCTAATAATGTACACCCGAGAGCACTGGGTGCCTTCTGAGCAAGGGAAGATTAGTCTACGATTCTCTGGAGAATCACACACTGGAGACTTTCCAGCACAACTATCTTGGAATAAAAATGTTTAGACAGGTTCAGAAAGGCACTCCAGAGGAAACATATGTTGTTCTTGGCTATAATGGCTGCTCTGGTAATTAACTTTCACAAGGACTAAACGTGTATCATTAAATATTACATGCATCTTCAAACAGTTGCTTCTAAATATATTTTTGTACATCAAGGAAGAAAGGAATTAAAATTAATTGCAGCACTTAGAAGCTTTTTTTTCTCCAACTTGCTCCTTGTTCACCATTTCCATTTATAGGACCATGCCCTTGTTCTGCCTTCTGCTTCCCTGATGGTGTGAAGTTTTTCAGAAATTATGAGGATGGATAGAAGAGATTTCTAGAGAGCCACCTGGAACTTCCTAATAGTGCCATAGGGCAGGTGGGGAAAAGGTAAGTATAAGGAGACATACTCAAGGACGTTGCTTCACAGGACACCACTTGTCAGAAGTGACAGGAAGGTATTAAGAGCATCAGGAAGAGACTAAGAGTTGGGATTTCCATGGCAGAAAAATTTCCAAAGCAGCAAAAACAACAACTGTGCTATCACCTTTCCTGAAAGAATCACACAGGGCCATATCACCATTAAATCAGAAGGCCAAAAGCAGGGAACAACATCTTCAGGTTTGGGATGCTCTACATGAATCAGCTTCACAATGTAGTACAGTAGTATATACTTTGGCATATAATAACCTCGACTAAGTTCACTCGACATCTCATTTTGAAATCAAGAAAAAATGCCCAGATATGTCTGTTCTTTGTCAGTATTTCTCACAGCACTAATTTCAATCAGGAAAGTCTTCCCAGGAAGACTACAAAACCCCACAGCCCAGAGATGACATGCAAATATCTGCCATCAGGAATGTTATTTTATGATTCCAGTCACCAGAAATCTTATTTTCCTCTATTTCCTCTCCCTGTGAACACAGTTTGCTGATAACGCCAAGAGATTTTATCTACAATCAACTTCTACACATGGTATTTCTCCTGGAAGTCATCAGTGACTACTACAAGGAGGACATAAACGAGTAACTTTGGAGGTGAAAAAAACCAAAACAGCACTTACTGTAGGGAAGAGGTAACCCCCTATTCCATCTAAGACAGACAAAATACCTGAAAGGTTGGCCAGAAAAAGTCATTCTATAAATGAGTTGCTCAGTCATTCAGACCTCTGAGGCATTTTAGCAGCAGATAACATAATTCAAGTGAAGACAAGACAACAAAGGACGTGATGATGAGGTGCGATGGAAAGTGTGTATGAGGACAGAGAGTTGGCAAGATATAACCATCAGGAGCAGAAAGTTTTTAGTGAAAAGAGACAAGAAAAAAGGAAAAAAGGTTTTGCAAAATAGAAGAGAAACTTGGTTTTTTGGTAGTCCTCATTTATATAAATCTTATGCAGTTTGACCTTAGAAACATGGCCCATTTTGGACATGGGTGAACAGAAACTGTGGAGCGATTTTGAGTTGTAAATGCAAGTATTACTTGAAACAACCTGAAGATCTCCAGAAAGTTTTAGCCACTGGGGATGGAATGACAATTTTATATTCAGAGAAGAAGAATAAATGGAAAAAAGAAATTTCAGCCATTTAATACACCTCTATTACAAAAGTGGAATTCCAAATTTTGAGTACGTTCCAAAGCAGGCCCTTGGTACACGCTTTGAGCCTTCCAGCCATTGCCCAGCACAACTTTTTCATTCTACAACTGAACATGAACCTCGTATCTTCCTGACCCTCCAATTATTCATCTATAAAAGAATTAAAGGGCAGGAACCAGTGAGATCAGTACATCATAACAGCCCTTTGCATTGAGGGCCTCAGGAGCAGTTAGAGACCTTTACTATACCAAGCTTCAGTACACAGTAGAAAATGCTTCCATTGCCTGGATATGACAGCACAATGTTGTTTGTGGTAAATGCTAAACAACAGCTGCTATAAACAATTCTTTACACTTTCTTTAGAAAGGCTTTAGGCAAATCAGAAGACACTAATCAGGTGTCATCCTAAGAGGAGGTAGAAGTAGAGAGGTTGTACCCATGGCAGTAATCTTTCCTGGACTCTATTTTACACAGAGATTCTTTGATGGTAGGAAAGACCCTACAGAAAGATGCACTGTGGTTTTGGCAGCTTGTACAGCGTCGTGTGAACATGACACGGGAACATTGCTGTGAATTGTGCTCAGAGTTTCCTCCTGTAAAATATGAAAATCATGTGTACATGGAACCCCTTCTGTTTCTTCTGTCACATGGACCTTCTGTCCTCTGGGAGGGGAATGGGATTGGTCTGGGCTATGTCACAGTAAAGTGGCTGCATAACTGCAGTTAAATTTTTTTTTGAGATCTTCTTTCAGCATCATAGGCACAGATTTTCAGCAACATCCAGAATCAAGACATTTATTATGTCACACACATATGCCATATTTTATAGTAAAAACAGGTTTACATTCCAAAAGAAAAATGTTTATACTGATGAAAATGTCATTAAAAAATGAAAGCCACACGCAAAATGGAAAAGATGCTGATTTTATCTATTAAAAATGGTGCTGATTGCTATCAGAGCTGAGAAAAATCTGAGTTTTGCTCAGCTAAATGTATTCTCCACAGTCAATTACTCACTGGTGTTACAGTCATTTGCCTTCCAGCAGACAGGAATTGCATCGTGCTGCCACCGGGAGGCACAGTCAGATTTTACAGTTTGCATTTTCTTCATTTCTTTATTTCAGAATAGCCTGTCTGAAGAATCTGACTATAAGATGTATTCAGCCTTGTTCAGCAGGAGACATGAAAAAGTTACTCAGTCATTAAAAAAAAACCTCCTAAATTCTATCCACATAAAACTATGAAAGCAATCCGCTACCCAAGTAGATTTAAGCTATTTCAACTTAAAGTGTGAATTCAGTTCAATATGAAAGGGCCACCCACAAAATTCTTTTTAAGACAGATTTCTTTTTGTTATATTCTGTAGGTGGCAAAAATCAAGTACAGTGTTAACTACTTCCAGTGGTGTAGAAAGAAATTTTCACAGTAAAAAATACAATTATGTTCTATTAATTGGAGAGTGGAAGATGAATGATTGTTTCATTAAAAGAAAGTGTGCAGGGTTTAATTCCAATTTTAATGCTGTCGGCTATAAATAGGTCTGAACTAAATGACAGAAGTGTTGCTTGCTGCTATAATTTATTTTGACTTCAATTATATTTAAACCATTTAGAAAACAAATTATTACTTGAAAAAGTGACTTGGTGCTTCTTTCAAAAAGTTGCAGCCCTTTTAAATTAGTTTTCAATGTAAGTCTCTTCCACAGGGAGATAAAGAGGAGGAAAAATATTTTGAAGAGTTTGAATATGAAACACTCCCAGAAATCTCTCACACTGAGAACTGTACGAAAGGAAGCTATGATATTAAACTTTTGGAAGTAAATTTTAATTGCATTATCTTAGTGGTAGATCAGAAAGCCAGCCCCAGCCATGCCCCCTTATGTGTGCAGAGGCCATAGCTGCAGTGAAGGGGACAGTGATGGTTTAGCTTCTGCTTCCCAGCCACCAGGTGCTGGAGTTCAGCCTAAAGTGGAATTGCCACTCAGTGATACCGATCTAACACCTGTAATTGCTTTTTAGCCCCTTAACCATCGGACTGTGAGGCCCTTACAACTTCATACTTGATCCAGCTAATAGTACTGCAGAAAACCAATCCAGCAGGGTTTTTTGAGGGTAATTTGGAGAGAAGTAAGTGCCAGTACCATTCTCTGGTCCTCTCTTTTTTCTGCCCAGAGCCCTCAGCCCAGGCCCAGACACTTCAGCCTCACTCCAGGAAACCCCTGCCATGGCCAGAAGTCAGGCTGGTCTTCACCAGGTGCTTTTCACTTGCTCTGGGGGCACAAATTTTAAGACTCAAGACTGATTTTAGTCTAAAGCAGAGGCTATGTACTATGGACATGATGGCAGCCGTGGAGTTTGGGGATTGAGTACAAACACTGGGGGGAGCTGGTCCAGTGGGGTCTGACATCCACCTCCAAAATGCAAGTACAGACCCCAGGATAGATGTGCTCAGGGTCTGAGTCTGCTTCTTGTTTTGTTTTGCCTTGAGGCAGGAGGAGGATGCCTGATGCGTGCATGGAGCAGCTGCTGGAGAACTCGAGTTCACAGGGAACTCTGCCAGGACCCTCTCGCAGCCTTCAGATAGTGTCACACCTGGGGCTTTCTGGGGCTTTCAGAAACCTTGCAATAAAGATGCAATGATGCAGCACCCCAGACTTAAGTGATTTAATTCAGGAGTGTAAAATGCAGCTGTTATATTTTATCACTTTATCAAGCACTATTATGATTTAAATAACAGAAATATAACACGTAGCTTCCATCCAGAAGCCTAAGTGTTGGTACAAAAATCTCCTTCCTCCTAACTGAAACAGTACACCCTGCATTAAGCCATAACAGCTTCAAAAAATGCTTTGATAAATGCCATTAAGGAAACAGCTGATTTAGGAGAGAGATAATCTAAACGTGATTCAAACTAAGTGTGGTACTCTTGCTGAATTCCTTAGCAACTTGATAGCTAAAGTACCATGTTTATGCTATTTCATGATAAAGTATTACAAATTATCCTTTAAGCAGAATAACTAATTGACATAAAATAGACAAGCTGAAAAAAAAAAATGTTCATGTAATAGGTTATCTGTTGGGGGTCTTCCTGCATAGCAGAGAACAAGTCACCTACACTTTGTGTTTTCAAAAATTTATGTAACTAAATATGAAGAGAGACAGGTTGGCAGCCATCCACATTTTTCAACAACATCCAGATGAGTTAGGTACTTAATTTCCATCAGAGGGAGGAGGAGTTAGACATCTAATGTATTTGGATGGTTTAGAATATCACATTAGGCACCTAAATACCTTTCAGTTTATAGCCTTTAGTTTTCAAGCGCCTCAGTCCTGTACTGCTCAAATGAGATTAACTGCATTTGCCCAATTCATAGGGGAACTGGAAAAAGCAATAAAGACTGAGGTGTTTGGATAGTGAAGCAATGGTATATAAATACCATGGAGGAAGGATAAACTGAAGGTAGAAAGACAGCTGGATGTTAAGGTGCTATCAATAATACAACACACCACCATGATTGTGCAAGTGCCAGTGAGAGAGAAAGAAGAGTCTGGAAAATAAATGGAGAACTCTTTAGCAACTTATTTAGAACATAAGGCTGTCTATTTATGTGAAATCAGCAAGTAAAAACTCCGCCCTGGAAATGTAGGATACTGTACCACTTATCCCTTTTCATGAAAGAAAATACAGGTTCTTCAATACCCTTCACACTGTGACTAATCTATTGACTAATCACATTGACAGATTCAAGCTTTTTGTCTTTTGCTTTAACATCTGTAAAATTCTTTTCCAATCTAATAACAAGCTCTCCATCCTACTAAC
The DNA here is from genome assembly GCF_003031625.1 of Empidonax traillii. Lineage (NCBI taxonomy): Eukaryota > Metazoa > Chordata > Aves > Passeriformes > Tyrannidae > Empidonax > Empidonax traillii. The sequence goes on along the minus strand of NW_020956008.1, from coordinate 471,615 downwards.
AGTAATGAGTGTCAAGGCCACCCTCCACCTTCCTCTCAGAGCACCAACAAGGTGACAAACAAAACTATAGCAGAAACTTAATTCTGAATACCAAGAGATCATCCTGATTAGAGATGAAGTTTTGTCCCAAGGGAAGCAGAAACAGCTTCAAGGACATTTTCATCCAAGTGCTTAATATAGTTCTAGTACTGATATCTTGTGGGAAAAAAAATCTACTAAAAGAATAAAATCACAACCTTTGATAAGCTAAGTCTAGAATTAATAGGGGATAATGAGGAAACTAGTAATAAACATATAGTAGCAAACTTCCTGTCCACTCAGGAGAAGGACTAGAGTTAAGAGGCCTTTCCAGTTTCTAGATTCTGTAATTGTCATGACAAATATGCCTAAAGCTTTAGCTTGTCATAATTAATCAAAGTATCTGAGAGATCAAACTAACTTATACACTTGATTGTCCAGTACTGTTTTAAGTATAAAAGCAATCCAATCAGTAATTCACAAAAAAAATCAATTCTGCATACTCTAGAGAAAGAAGATATCCATTATGCAATAATTGTTATACAGTTGCTATAAATCTACAATAAAGAAAAATGGCCTTGAAAGCTATCAGATACACTGCCACTCTTAAAGCACACGTGTTGCACAGTACTGAATTAAGGCTTCTCTCAGTAAGCTTTTTTTTTTTTTTTAAGTGTAAATTCCATTAAGGCTATAATACAGCTTTTTGGTGCTCCCTAAGTAGTGCTTATCGTGATGGGCATCATTGGTCACCTCTGATGACCCCAGAGCTATCCAGCAAAATATAACCTCAGGTGAACCAGAATTATGCTGAAACCCAAACCCAGAGCCACCAAGTAGGTTAAAAACCCCAAAGAGACTTTCCACGTCACACTCAGGATCACACTGGTAAGCACACTCACCAAAAAAACAGTTTAGCACTGAAGCATGAATACAAATCTGCTATGGAGACTACTTCTGAACCTATGTGCCCTTTCCTTCATTGCTCTCCCATTTTATTTTCCATCTGTTTAGCTGTTTCACACACGTGGCCATGCCTGCAGCAGTCAAAACACTGCAAGAAGATAAAACACTCACAGGGGACCTGCCAGAAGAAAACTTTTCCTTTCTCCACTGTCAATGATGCCAAGACTTGCAAGATAAATCAGTGCTTTATTGTCCATCTACCACGGCTAAGTAGTCATGTGGATTCTGGACTGCTGAGGGAGACAAACTCAAGAATAAATAAGAGCTCCCACATCATTTAGGTACTCTTCATCCCTGAATCTATTTTGGTACAAATTACTGTATTTCTGTGTTCATTGACTTCCTTTCAGCAAATAGTGATGGCAGTGCTTTGGCTTTTGTCCCTCTTCCCAGCCATCTCAGGTAGAGCAGGATAGTTAAAGGTCACTGTTGGTGAGGAAATGCACCCATGCCATAGTTTTATATTTGAGTAATTTCAAAAGTTCCACTGGATATTTGAAGTTAATACAGTAACAAAAATACCCATTTTTAAAGACCTCGATACAAACTTTAAAAACCTGGCTATTTCACCTGAAGAAAATTCTCCACTGTGATAAATCCACATGGGGATGCTTTGGCAAAATATATAACATTTTTCCCCCATGTTGTTTACTCTTTACTAGCTTGAACTTATTTTCTTCCCATTTGGTTTCTTTCAGTCTTCTGCTTTCTTCCAGAAAGCAGAACATGATGAACATTTGTGTTCGTCTTTCTCTCTGTTCCTGCCAGCAGCACTACATCAAAGGCAGGAAAGCACATCATAAATAAATGCTGTTATTACTAGAACAGTGCAAAAAACAGTGTTTCAGTTCAATGACCAAAAGAGATGAAGAATTAATTTTAGGTCATCCCAAACTGAACAAAGCCTTCCAGGCCAGCAGGTTTATGCCTCTAGAGCTTCTTGGTTTTGCATTTTCAGCAAATTCTCTAAGCACACTCGTAATATTTATGTCAAGGCCATTAATGAATATATTAAACCAGTCTGAAGCACTCCAATTTTTTTTTCCTGACCCATTTATTATAGAATGGAATGTTTCAGTTTGGAAGGGACTTTAAAGTTCATCACATTCCAACCACCTTGCCATCAACATGAACAGCTTCCACTAGACCAAGTTGCTCAAATTCCCATCCAACCTGGTCTTGAACACTTCCAGGAATGAAGCATCCACAGCTTCTCTGGGCAACCTGTACCGGTGCCTCACTACCCTCACAGTAGGGAATTTCTTCTTTTTACCCAACTTAAATCTCTTCTCTTTCAGTTTAAAACCATAACCCCTCATCCTGTCCTGACAAAAGGTCTATGTTACCAGCTGGACTGGCCTGACGGACCAGCCCACCCTGCAGCCAGAGGAGCATTACTGGAGGGCAAGGGGGAGGCTTCTAAATATGTCATATCAATATTACTACACACTTCACTGCAATGTGAGTTACACTCCTATTTGGTTAGTTTTTCCACATTTTGTTGCCTTTTCCCCATTTGGTGGCATCAGGGCAGTGGATGAGCTGTCTGTGACTGTCTGTGGACACACACTCTCCAGCCATTTCCTGCCCCAAATCCAAAGGGAGGACCAGTGTTTCCTGAATCTCTCCTCTAGACGTCTGCCAAACACAGTATGAGCCACACACCTCAGTACCAAGGATTTCCCAAATTCCTGATATTTGTCCCACTTTCCCCAGTGTGCTGTGCTGGGGGGTCTATGGGGCTGCTAAGGAGAGGTCAGTTCTGCAGCAGCCCCATCAAGGGCATGGCTGAGTCCCCTCGGTGGCACCTCAGAGAAAAGTTGTTTGAGAAAGGGAAAAACACTGCCCAGCAGTGAGGGGAAAGTGTGAAAAACAGCCCTGTAGCACTCGGGCCAGGCACTGGGGTGGTATTTCCCTGCAGCCCATGAAGGGACCACAGAGGAGCCAGAAGATGTTTCCTGAGGCACTGGGTCCATGGAGAGTCCCTGTTCTTGAGTAAAACCACACACCCACAGGCTAAACTGGCTCTTCAGTGCTGCCCTGGTGTTTGTGCTCATGAAGTGTTTGAGGATGAGAGCATTAAAGTGCAGCCCAAAGCTTTCCTCGAGCTCTTAGCAGAACCCTCTGATCTCGATGGGGAGAAAACATACATTCAGCTAATATGTAAATGGACTGCTGATCAAGATGAAGTATGTGAATGCTGGATTTTCTTTACTTACTTCTTCTCTCCTTCTTTCCCCTCCCTATCTCACAGATAAATACGAGGAGGTAGGTTCCTTGCTTCACTCACCCCATCAGGTTCATGTTCTTACATACAAACATAACAGCTCATCAATCAGGCAAGACGCAACTAAAAGCAGTCATAAGAAAAACTATTAAAAACTCGTGCTTTAACTCTTCTGTAATCACAAAACCTGTTTCATAAGCTTAAAAGATAACAACTGTAAGAATGAAAAGGCTTGGCTGTGCCTACTGTACACTAAAAGCCTATATCCCAGGCTTTGGTATATAGCAAAATCAGCTCCCAGTTGACACCTAGCATTCCTACTACTAACCTCCAGGAGAAGGACCTTTGAGTTATTCAATTGAATTTCATTTCTATTACTACAATCAAGGTCATACAATGCTTCCTGTAGGTCATCTCAAGCCTTATTGACAAACCTTCTTAGCTCTGCATTTCAGCAAATCATTTAAGCATGCTCATCTCTGTGCCAAGGTCATTAATGAGAGCATTATAGAATGATTGATCCCAGAACCAATCTATGGGAAGCTCCATCAAAAAACTGCTGTTGCCAGTTGCTCTGTCCCCATAACCAACTGCCTTGGCTCGATCACAAGCTAATGGTTCCTGAGGTCTCCCACACTGCACTACTATTTTTTTTTCAGTCATATCAGTTTCTTAGCTCACTGATTTAGGTTTTTTAGCTACATCATTTTTCAATAGCTTCTCAGTTCATTGATGTGGTTTACTATGCACCTCTTAGTTATCAGTGCTAGTACTCTTTATTTAGGCTCTGACTTTGGTTAGGTCTTCCAGCAATTGTGAACTAAGTCCATATAAGAATTAAACTTATTTTCCATTAACAAATCCAAACAAAAAGTGGTTTTCTCTGATAATTCTGAATTCTATTCTTTAAACTTTCTGAATTTTTAGTAAACCATTCCTCCAACTTTTCTCTGACCATTTTAGATTCAACTTAAAGTAAGAAATGTTTTAGGAATTAAAAAAAATATTCAGCCAATTTTTATATACTTTCTGTAATCTTATTCTTTACAATCCAATTAATACTGAGTAGGATAAACGCACATATAGTATACCGGCATAGACCTACATCAAAATTGTTGCAGACTGTAGCTATTACTGCAGAGCTACAGGGAAGGTTTGTCCTTTCTTAGCTCCCAGCAAGGACCACTCATAAAACATTTGAGTTTTAGCTGCAAACATGAAGAGCAGAGAATAAATTCACTAGTATCTGGATTTATCTGGGTTTACAGAGAGTCAGGTGTGAAGCTTTACCAGGAGCCAAAACAGCAAATGCTTGTGCTTGTCAATGGGCCTGTCCTTCCCTGAATTATTTTACAGTTTAAAGTAAAATTAACATTATACTATAGGTTACAGCACGCAAATTCTTGAGAAAGACTACTGAAATGGAAGCTTTCATCTTCAAAACTAAAGCAGAAGTTAGAGTTTGCAGTAAATATAATGTTCAATTGTGTTATCTTTTTATATGACCCACAACCGAAAACCCAGACATCTTATCTCTTCAGCAGCTAGATAATCTTACTTGGTTTTATGAGACCTTTTTTTTTTCTGAGCTGAAAGCATCAAGTTTATAGCTGCCCTTATCATCTTCCTTATCATGGACCTCTATAAGATACTACTAATAACTGGATTTTTTCCATTGCATTTTAAATATATTAATAATAGTAACAGACCTTTGGCTTAGCCACCAGAAACTATATCACTCTATCACAGGATTTTTAAACGACACTCAGTCTCCACAAGCTGCATTCAGAGAATTCTAACTACACACAAGCTAAAAAAAAATATTTGCACAATCACATTTAAATTGGTCACTTTTATCCCTTTTCTAGTGACGCAACACTAGTGTGGTATCCAAAGACAGGGAATATCACGCAAACAATCCCTCAGTATCATTACTACTATCTCTTTCCTGCCTGCTCTGCACTACAATAGCTCTTGCCTCAAACAGGTCCACCCTAAGAAAATTTCTTCCAAGCAGCCAGAGAAGAAATCTTACAAGAAACACTGGACTCCCTAGGCTGCATTTTGTAGATTATTTTGCTTGCACACAGATGGAAAATAAATGCAGAATAACTTCAGGAAAGCAAAGCCTGCAAGTAACGAAAATCCCAATCTGGTCCGACAGGCAGTGCTATGAATCAAGTCCTTTCACTGGCACCAGCTCAGATAAAGCAGAAAGCAACATAATTTGAAAACTATTGGAACCTTTGTACTTTTGCTCTGTACCTTAGAAGATCACAGGTGTGCACTCACAAGCAGGTGGAACCCAGGCAGTAGCAGGTATCCAAATATTTCCAAGGAAGTTTCTAGTTCAGGAACAGGGATGATAGAACACAGGATTTTTTGCACCACTCTACTTACTACTATTACCAGCTAAACAGCATCAAGCAGTAGAGACCATATTAGCACACTTACCTGCCAGGAGAAAGCCTGGCAAAAGAAGTAATACTCTCAGAAGAAGGTTATATACCCAGCTTGCAAGGTGATCCTCATTAGCAAGTTAAACTGATAATGTGGAACAATTCAGTGAGTAATTTTCTGATGGGCACTCCCTAATTAGTTACAGAAGGATAGACTGACTACTTAAGACTTTTCCAACACCTGAGTACTGAAAATCATGTGCAGTCAGAAGTTAACTATTCTTTTTATTGATATACAAACAGAGTGGAAGATAAACATTTGTTGTCAGGGGAAGTTCATAGGTATTCTTTGTGAATCAAAAGTACTTTAAATCACGTCTTAGCCTGTAATTTGACAAACTGATCAATTTTTTCAAAAGATAGTCCAGTCGTCTAAACCTTAAGTCAAATTTTTTTGCCAACAATCATGGACCAAAGGATTAACTAAAGACTTCACAGTGAGACAACTCTTACAGCCATAATACTGAATTTTCAGCCAGGGCTATTATTTTTGTATTTGATCACGCCCGATTTTGAACTATAATTTGCAGGCATCAGATTGTTTTTAACTGCTTAAATCAAAGCCTGTGCTCTTCAATAAAAATTAACCTGAATACAGTGACCATATTTAGCATGTCTGATTTGGCAATTTTAGGCTAATTGTTTTGACCTTTATCTGTCATATTTATTCACAGTACTGCTCCACACAGCATAAACCAGCAAAGTTATTTTTTTTAGCTTTTAGAACATTCTAGCGCAAGTTAACCAGGGCATCCCTCTAGGGAGAAATGCTCCAGGCATAAATTACTTAGGAGCTTGAGGAGTAATTAATGAAAAATAAATCATAGAATCATAGAAAGGTTTAAGTTGGAAGAGACCTTAAAGATCATCTCATTCCAACCCCACTGCCACAGGCAGGGACACCTTCCACTAGAGCACGTTGCTCCAAGCCCTGTCCAACCCGGCCTGGAGAACTTCCAGGGATGGGGCATCCACAGCTTCTCTGGGCAACCTGTTCCAAGGCCTCACCACCCTCAAAGAGAAGAATTTCTTCCCTACATCCAATGTAAACCCACTCTCTTTCAGTTTGAAGCAATTCCCCCTTATCCTATCACTCCATGCCCTTGAAAAAGTCCCTCTCCAGATTTCAATTACACAATTTAAAAAAAAAAAAATCAGTTTAGGCTTACACTAAGTCTATCAATAAAATTCCAGAACTGTTATTTGTTAAGAAAATACTCCATGAAGGTACAAGCTACAATGTGGTATAACGCATTAAAACATTTTTAGCAGCTCTAAATCTGTTTGCACAATTCCCCTAATTTTGGCAACTGAAAAAACCTACATTTTCATTAGAAGAAATTACTCCCTTTTTATTCCTAATCTACATGAAAGCAAATAGCAAACATATTCCCTTGTTGCCACAGTTACCAGATGACTAAATTGCCCTTACAAACTTATTCTACAAAAATAAAATATTCTTTCCCCCCTTGAACTGCTCCTTTGATGTAGTTTCAAAGGTGGGTGAGCAGGTGGTAAGACTATTAAATGGTCTTCCCTGCTCCTTTCATTTGCCAGGGGATTGAACTACAGACACACACAAAAAACAGCAAGTGTTGTCCTGCACAGGACGAAAGAAATGCTCCAGCTAACAGAGCAAAACCTTTTCTTTCCAAGTGTTATTTGCTAAAGTAACACACATAAATCACCTCACAGAATCAAGAGGCACATCCAAACACCTGAAAATAATTGGGCAGCAAAAGCAAAGGTGCACAGCTGCCATTAAAGATTCCCAGGCTTTCATGCAAGGGCCAAAATTGCTTGCAGAGAACTCCACTTAGGCAATCTCTGGCCTGCTGAGACTCAAGCAGAGCCAGTTACTCTTCTCAAAAAGTATCAAGCATATTAATTTCGTTGTTGGTGCCTCCCCTGAAGCTGTCAGCCGGAGCAGAGCTGCCTTCCTTTCCATAGAAAATGTTGGAATTTCTAATGAAAAATAAATTCCGATGTTATTTCTGTTATTTTTTTTTCCCAAATATTAACATACTGTCCACAGTGTAAGGCAGGGAGAACAAGAGCCATGCAGTCTGAAATCTGAAGGTATTTCTCCAGGAAACATTTACCTGCTCTGATGTGCTGCCTGAGGACCAGGCAGCCTGTCAGGAGACTGGAGAGCCAGAATCCCCATTGGCATTTCTCTGGGAGTGAAGTACACTTTCCAGAAAGTTCCTGGGTATCTGTACCATTCATGGGATTTTCAGAAGTTTTTTGAGCATGGCTGTACCGTTGGATAGGAGGGAATGGAGGCCCAATCTCACGCTCTCCTCCACGGCAGTATCACCAAAAATATTCTTCTGGACTAAGTGTTGTTTAGTGAGGACTAAGCTCAGTCCTCGAAGATTTTTCTTTCCCTGGGGGCATTTTCTGTCCATTGGATTTAAACATTCTGACAGAATGGCCACCTCCCAGGCTACGTTTTTCAGGAAAACCATAAAAAAAAACCAACAAAAAAACATAGATTTTCCATATTAGAAACTGGTGAATGTCATAAGTGGAATTCAAGGCAAAACATGACATTCAGTGTGTCCAATTTTCATCTGATTAAATCAGCAAAACCTTCACTGAGTTCAGGAGCCCCAGCTTACACCAAGAGTAGATGTTGTACTTTAGCATTTTTAGTAATTTCTTAAGCTTCTTTCCTACTGCTTGCTGAATGTTATTCCTGTTTCAGGAGAAGTTAAAATTTAATCACCCACATGAAAGGAAGATGATAGTGATATACAAAAACCTTTATGATTTTTGATACTAATCCAGGTATGACTAAATGTAAAAAAAAAAAAAAAGTGCAACCAAAGAATAATCCCAAAACATTTTGTTTATCTAGTTTTTAACTTCTTCCATGAGAGCAGGAAAGAACTACTATAAATATCACAAGCTTGTCTTCTTGATATTTCCAATACAGAAGATAAAAGCTCATTTAACCTGTGAGCATAACCTGGAGAACCTGAGGAAAAGAAATCCTTGCAATGTCAACTCTAAAAAATCACAGTTAACTTGGTGATCTAAGAGACTTTCACAGAGGAGGTTTAAGTTGCTTTCTTTAACTCAACAGCATTTCTGGGAAATGCGTGTTATGTTCTTGTTTTGTGGTGAGGATTTATGTTTCTGCACACTGAAAGTTAACAAACCCAAGTACTTTCAGATATTGTCTAGTTACTGAATCACTCTCGTTTTAAGAGATCTGGGAGAGTTAAGGGAGGTGATTCTTTTTTATAGTCCTCAACCAGTGTCAAAAGTCTTTGAAATACAGAAATAAACCCCAAACCAACACCCAACACCTTGCAAAATAAGCAAGTGGGTTTTTTCAGTATTTTGTAAATGTTTTATTTGACTTGTTTATTTTTAGAAATATATGAATCCCTAAATTGAACTATGAGAGGATATTAATTGTGGATTTTTCACAAAATTGTTAAAATAAAATGTTCCCACAATTTCAAAGTTTTTTCCTCATATTTCACGAGGAAGGCAACAAACTGAAAAGAAACCCTTCACATTTTGACAAATCAGTATTTTCCAACGACAGGGTCTCGTTATAAATACTTTATCCAATTTTCAACAGCACCGTAGATTTTAGTGGGACATTTAATTAAAAACAAATCAAATCAGCTCTCAGTTGTGTTCCAGGAACAGATTTTCCATCACCATCCACAACTCTCCAAGTTTTACCGTATTCTGTCCTGTGACCTTGACCTTATCACCTGACATAAAACCATGCTCTGACAGAAAAGGCAGAACAGCCTCAGACTCCTCTGAACACCAGACAGACATGGGTGTAACCAGCAGGCTCAGTCGTGCCTTCAGATCTCCAGTGGAGATTGTCAAAAACAGATCTCTGTGTTTCTTTTCCCATGAAGCAAACAAGATATTCATCTCGAAATGATGTTATAGCTCAAAGCAGATGAATTTGTACTTTGGCACCCTTGAAAGCCCACATCCTTGCTGGGATTTTAAAACAGCACAGCAGTACTTTAAATGTATCCCACTGGTTTTCAATAGAGTGTAAACCTCATCTATGATTTTTGAAGCTCCAGACAAATAATTGTTTTGACAGCGCTCTCTCCACATTATGAAAAAGCTACATAAAAAAACCCAAAACCACATAATCTTAGAGTTAATGCATCATTGGAAACTAGAATTGTTGAATTTCACACGTGTTAGCAGTAAACATTTACACCCAACTGACTGTCTCAGAGTTTCATTCTCTTAATTCCCCTTTTATTTAAAATGACAGACAGAAGGAATCTAAAAATATGGTAGGAATAAATTGTCTATCTACTCTTTTTATCCTTTTAAGGAAGAAAATAAATATTGGTGCAAAGCAAATAAAAGGAAACGAAGAAGCCACGAGGACAGGTCAGTGACAGAGACCTGAGCACACCCTCACATGTTGATAGCACCAAAGCAAGGCAGGGTGCCCTGTACGTACACCAATAAATGCTGCCACAAATCCTGACCAACAGCATAACAAACAGCAAGAATGACCCTTTGGGATTGCCTTTGGCACTGTGATTCATTACCTTTCAAGCCTCATTGCCAGATCCAGTGGGAGCATTGCATGGCACCAGCAGACACCTGGGGGGGAGTAAAACTGCAGGGGTTTTCACAGTTCTCAGAGGATTGTTTTAAGTTGCTCGTGAAGGAGACTGAAAACATCACAATGGAATGAGGGGCTGCCTCTGCTACAGCCCTGTTAGGCACTGTGATAACTTGTGCGTTTTGGGTTCTGTGATGCTGCCTGTTCTGTCTCTCTTGGGATAGGATCCCTACACTTTCACATCCATTTGGGACACAGATACTGGCTGTCCTTTATCTCGTCCAACCAGGAAGAAAGGTTTGGGGTAACGGCACAGCTGAGCCCCATTTTGTCGACAGACAGGTTCTCTGTGTCGATCAAAGCTGGGCTGTGTCATGTGGTGATCACTAAGTCCTGGGGGTTCAAAAGCAAAACTGTTTGCAAAATTGAAATAAATGTCCCAGTCCTATCACAGCTTCTAGAGAACTAGAGACAGACAGTGCTGGCCCCTTTAAGTGATAGTTATCTGCACTTCCACTCTCCAAAGCCTCTCCCAGGTAGTGTGTCTTCCATCTCCTCCCGTTTCTGAGATTACTGTGTGCTGACAGGAGTGTTTTCGAGTGATCTTAGAGTGCTTTTAAAGAGTAACATGTGGAAATAAATAATTCAAATTTTTCTTGAGTGTTTCTTTAGTGTCACAGCTTACCTATAGAGAGTGCTTTTATGGAGTGCTCACCTGTACAATGGATTGTGCTCTCTGCTAAGTGTTTTGCCCAAACGACTTTTGAATGCTCTTCTAACACAAAGATAGCAGGCTTTTATATCCCTACTGTCATCACACTCCTGCTGAGCAGGAGATCTATATTTCAAGTACTAGACACGATTACTGGCATGATTTTTAGCAAAACCACACATACTTTATTATTTGACATGCAATATTGTATGAATTTTTAATAAACTCTGCCTAACACAGCAATAGTATGCATATGGGAATAAAAAAATTTGGAGAACTTTTGAAGCAACCAGGCAAGATTTAATTATACCAAAACACACGGTAACATAACAAACATTAAGGACCTGAAATAACAGCTACAAGTAAATCCCATAGCACCAATAAGTAACACCAAAGTGTCTTAAATTACTCATATTTGCCGAAAGTTATTTATAAAAGAACTATACATGATATTATATTGAGTGAATATGGTACTTTCTGATTATCCTCCTTTCTGTCACATGATCCACATCAAAAGAAATATGCATTTTTCTCCTGAAAATGCTAGATGTTCTGCTGCCAAGTTTGCTTTTAAAATACTCATTTTTTAACACTTGCACGTACACTCAGGATCACGGGGTAAAAGAAAGCTCTATTTCACACATTCTGTGATGTTTTCCTGACATTTTCTGTAAAAAATGCTTGAGACTAAAGATTTCAGAAGCTACTGATATGGTTTATAATCCCTTAAAGTTTCACAGGATAGCACTCCTAAAAAGAAGTGTTTTAAACATCTCTTTCTTTCTCCCTCTCTTTATAGCACAGCCTAGGAACCCAGCCCTTAGGAGAGAAGTCTGGCTGGTGGCATCAAAATTAAAGCCTTCACGGTGTACTAATGTATTTTGGAGGGCACAGACTACTGTACAACTGAGATAAAATTAAACATCGTGGTCCAGGGATGCTGGATAACATCCAGTACAGATACTGGTTTTATCTCCTGGTTAACAGCCTGCTCTGGTACATCTTTGCCTGTGTTTCTCACCAAAAACCCCCACTCCTAACCAACGCAGTAGGATTTTCAAAGCCTGATACCAACCGGAGACGGGACTGGAGGAACCTCTAAGCATTAAATTTATGGCACTACCTAAGGAAAAACCAGAATAATGTGGATATTTGGTTTTGAAAAGGTGAAGACAGATAAAAAAAATGCAGATTGCAGAAAATTTAAGTTGTGTGGTTTTACCCATCGCTTCTCAGAATATAAAAATAGTTGCCACAGTCGAGAGGGGCAGCAAATCAGCCTCCCAGCACCAATAGAGCTGCTTTGTCCCAGAAAGGAACAGAAAAGGCCTTGTAACACAGCAAGACTGACCAAGCTGCTGGGGAAATCTGACATCTTTCCTCAGAAGGTTTCAGCTGATCTGAGCTGACCACACTGAGGTTTTCTTCCCCTCTGCCTTGTGAGCAGCAGTTGTTTATCATCTGCACCTTCTCTTTTTCAGTGCAGAGCTGCTCTTGTCAATCCAATACATTCTCCTCTTCAGCCTCCCTAAATTTCACTGATAGACGTAGCAAGTGTAACTTAGTGATAAGATTAGTGGTTACAGTCTATTAAACATTTTCTGAGAACAACCTTTTACTGAGCTAATGAACTTCCAGCTCCACCTGGGTTTACAATTCACATATTCAAAAATCCTATTTGACTATATGTTAGAGAGTAGAGATTTACATTTCCTTTTCCAGCACATTCTGGCATAATATCAGAGCAAAGTAGCAGATTAAAAATAGAAACCCAAATTGTACTGTATTGTTCCCCCACTGCAAGATGAAAACAATGAAAACGTTGATTTCTGCAAAAAAACTCCTTACTTATTTGCAAATGATAAGGTAACTTGGGCTTTTTGCTTTCACCAGAAGCAGCCAAAAACAGGAGCTAATTTAAAGACAGGAATGATTTATAATGCATTATAGTTTGAGACTGTCAGCTGACTCTTGTAGAAATACCTTATCTACACCTGAGGTTTTGCACCTCTTCTCCCACTTCATCTCCCCTCAAAAGGCTCACAGACCACATTTTTCATGCTCTCCTTCTTTTTCTGCTGCTGACAGGAACAAAAAAATGCAGTGCCAGGCAGTTTTCTTAGGTTCGAGTTCCAGAAAATGTTGTGCTAATTCTTATATGGCACTGACTTATGAATGCAGGTACTCACTTAGAAATAAAAATCTTGTGTATTGAAAATCCTAGTTAGTTAGTAATTCTAACTAGTTATCATGTGGTACACAATTATTAAAATATGTGTCTGTATTACCTGTCTTTGGACTTCAACTTTGGCCCCTCTGGGAGCCAAAGAATTACCTTACTCAGAATGTAAGAAAACAGCTAAACTGGGGCAAACTCAGAGTCTAAAGAGACAGACCAGTCCTCAGGTCTCTGAGTGGCACTCAAATGCTTCTTCCTACAAGCTCTAAAGGGATAAAAAAGTTCTGGGAAAACCCTTTTTTCCCAATTTACTGCATCATTTAGCTGAAGCTGGTCTCTCACTCCAAGCATAGTTTTGATTTCTCACTTTTCTCAAGTACCTGTGGAAGCCGAGATTTCCCTCCTGAGGCAAGAACCTCAAAGGGAAGCACTGGAAATACCATTAGTGATTTGTACATCCATTTGTTGACATTTTTCAGCGAGCCCATCCATCACTGTTTCTCCATTTTGCCTGGCAGGTGCAATAGGGATGCAGACTAAATGCACTGCTGATCACAGACAAATAAAGAATATGTGGGTACATTTAATTATATTGTTCTAAAATTACATTTATGCTGTGATATGTTCTTTGCATTTCAAAGCCAAGCATCTGTATTTCAAGTAAAATTAAGTACATGCTTCCAAGCCTTTCACCCAGGGCATTTCTTTAAGCCATTTACAGGCAGTTGCAGCTCTGACTCCAGATAGACACTTTTTTTTTTTTTCCTTGAAATGCTTAACCAAGAGGATAAGTTACACCAGCCACTTAACTCAGTGCTGTTCTTTATCTGGCTCCTACTTTTGTGTTAGATCAATACAGAAAGCCATAAGACAGAAGGAAGATAATCAGATTGTTGTTTTGCATTAGTTGGCCTACATGATAATGCCATTCAACTGCATTTAGGAAAATCTTTTTGCTGATATGCATTACAACTCTGCACATAAATTTGTACTGTCTCCCTCACCAGACAGCTCCCTATAAACATCTACGAGCTAAGTTTGAAGGGCACTTTTTTTTTAAACTTTGCCCTCTAGTAACACCTGCTTGACAATGTTTAAGCTACTTTTATACTTTGATGGCATTTGTTTTCTCGCAAACACCTCCCTCTGTATACAAAGGACACCCCTGGAGTAAACCTGGTGTTTAAACATGTGCCTGTGGGGTTATTTTAAACACTTCAGGGTTTCATGGCTGGCCTGCAGCTGATGTGCCAAAAGGGCATAGGTGTCCTGTAGGCACCACATCATATGTTGCCAATCAAAGGCATGTCTCAGATACCCAAGGCAATGAATGACACTGAATATCAGTGTGTCAACAGCTCAATCCTACCCCTCTTTTCTTTGATGGCAAGTTTTTGAGGAGCTGGGATCATCTCTTTTTTCATGTGCAGTAGCAGCTACTGTAAAATCCTCTGTCTAACACCAATATTGAGTACAGGTGTTTCTACAATAAGTAGGTTATGATTCCTATTTAAATTTACAGCTGTCAATATCATGCTGTTATATTACATATGTATTTAAATATAATAAACATCAATACCATTTAAACCATTTGAGTAACAGACGAGACAGACTCAGGGGAAGCTTTGGACTAGAAGAAACAGAGAAGGAAGAAAAGTAGTGTATGTAGCTCAATATTATTTTTGGCTTCACCTTTGATCCATTTGTAGTCTTCATAAATCATTTTCTTCTCCATGTGCATATTTTCTTTGCTGTTTAGTGCATAGATACTGGCTATTTTGGAGAGCCCTCATGGACAAAAGCACTTACTGGCTTGGGCTAAAAATATGACAGTAACCTGAAAAATTAATATCCTAAGCTTTCCCTTCTGACTTGAAATAATGAATATGAGGGAATGCCTCCAAATCCTCAAATTTTCATGTGGTTTACCAGAAAACCATAAACTATCTTTGTTAAAACCAGTCCCAAATTCACTGACAGTTGACAACTTCAAGAAAGTTCAGCGAACTAAATTTCAGGCTCTGTTATGAAACCTTGTTTTTAAAAAAGCACAAATGAGAATCCACAGAGCCTTAAATTCATTTTGCATCAGACTGAATTAAAGCATCTCAGTAATTAAAGACATGAAAGTTGTAATCACTAATGACAGCCATCCACAGAGCAGCATGGGGGTGGCGCTGGTGCCAGCCACCTCTCTGCTCTGTGAGCAGATCAGCCTGGGACAAAAACATGCAGTTTGGTGACCTGGATGCTAATTCCACCACAAATTCCACGTGGAAAGCTAATGTATTATTTGCATATATCCAAACACTGGAGGGATTTGTGTGCCCGCCGTTTCTTTCTGCCTCCGGCTCAGCCCGTCTCTGCTGCTCATGCACAGGCAGATATTCCAGAACTCAGTTTTGCAGTAACTGTTGAGGCTGTAAACACAGGCATCTTTCTAATTAATAGCTTATTAGAGATGATGCATATGTCATTCTTAATCATCTGAAGGAATGTGCCTTCAGTTTTACTGCCCTGGACAGGTAGTCACTCAGGACACAGGACTGCCCTGAAACATGTCCCCTACAGCCACGGCTGTGTTAGCTGCTTCTACACAAATTCTGTTGCTGTGAAAAGTTTTACTACTTCTGAAATATTCTGGAATATTTCAACTATTTGCATTTCACTGCACTAATACAGTACTTGGCAGCAGAGGGGTTTCTACATGGATTTTCTTATCACTGAAGAGCAAACCCCAGGTAAATGCACAGGTGCTCTCTTTTTTTTAAATTTTTATTTGACTTTATTAAACTCTCAGTTAACTAACTCATTTACTTCACACCAACAATTGGAGTAAGGCCCTTTAATTGACACCAAGCAGAGGCAACACCTGGCTGCACAGAGTTGCAGTGTGAAGTGACGTGATGGGTTGGTTGAAGTCGATACAGCTGGAGCTGGAGCAACTGCTCCTGACAGAAACCTACTCGGGCCAACCTGAGTAGCCACCTGAGGGGAAAACATTCGACCAGATTCATCCAATCCTGATGTTAATTCCTCATTGGAAGCCAGTAATTATGCCACTTTTTGAAGGGGAAGTCTAAGTGTTGTTTCTAGCTTTTTAAGTCTCCCATTTCTTATGAAAAACTAACTAAAAATATCTTTGGGGCTGCCATGAGACTGATTCTAAAGAAAACATAATTTTCATCTCCAAGAAAAACCCTCAGAAAGGATCCTATAAAATATCTGTATTTGTGAAGACTGTAAGGCAGTAACATGAGTTTTAAGAAGTCAGATTCTGACAGGTCTGACTTCTGAAAAAGGAAGGAGGACTCTGAAAGACAAATGAAAATGTCATCTATTAAAAGCACTACAATTTTTATGGTATTTTGAATTTTTTTTTTGAATCTTTAATGTCAAAATTAGCCGTTTCACACCCTGCACATTAGGTGTTTTATCCACATTTTCAGACAAATAAACTTTATGAAGATTGACTTTTCTTTAAAATGTACTTGGCATTTTCCAATCTCCACAGGGATTTTTGCCTGCAACCTCTCTGCTCCTCTTTTGGAAAAGCATGTAAAATCTGCTGCTGCTCACCTGCTTAATCCTACAAACTGTAACAAATTAGGGCAATGGAAAGAGGAGGAATATTTGTTTGCTTACTCTTGAAATGTCTCAACAACCCCCATTGTTTTGAGTTGTGAGGGCAGGCTGTTAAGTCTGACTTACAGAACCAGCTTTGATATTTCTCATAGAACAAAAAATTTAATTTTTCCAGCATTTTATTCTCTAAGCCTTCAAGAACGGGAAGTTTACAGACTATTCATACCCTGAAGTCTTATCAGAATAGATTAGACTCCATTCTGAAAAAAACCTGGGTTTGTCCCCTATGATTTCCTCTTCAGACCTCTGTTTACGTCATATTTTATCCTTCTTCCAGGTCAACAGATAAGTGTAAGTTTTTGGGGTCACATTGTTCTGAGATTTAGCAGCAAGAAGCACATGTGGGATGACTAACGAAGTAAAGGTTTGTCAGTCTTCCCTGAGCTTGTATCTGCTTAAAGACTAGAACAGAGGACAATATCAAACCTTTCAGCTGAATCATGTAGAGTGTTTTAGACTCAAGACAAATTCTGTTGCGTTTAATTTCTATGTATAAGACTGGGTATTGACAACAAATTCTTTGCCAAATTACTCTTCATTTGTTGGTTTGGTTTTGTGGTTTCTTTCACAAATTGGTTAAATTATTCTTAAATGAGATCTGGAACTATTCTGAAATAGTAACATTTTCTGAAGTCTTAACTTGGCTACCAAAATCAGCTGTTACTTTTTTTGTTTCAAATGTTCCTTGGAACGACACACATGGTAGAACCCAGTGGAACGGTACTTGCTCACACACAGTGCAAGAGCTGGCAAAATTTGTTAAGGTTTTAATGATTATTAGGTATATGCCCCATCAGGAGAAGGCAGCCAGACCTCGTGCTGACTCTCTGACTGTTTCATGGCTTCAGTTATGCTGTTTCATACCACAGACAACAACCCTGGTTCTCAAAAGCTTTCCACCCACAGAGAAGATGGTCTTGCTAGGAAATGCTACGGTACATTTTCATATTGTTAATTTATTGTTGTAACATTTGGGTAAAAAATGTCGAAAGGAAGGAGGAGAGAGAGAGAAAAAAAGAGAGAGTTAAGGCAGGAGGGAAGGAAGGGGGGATGGAAGGGAGGGAGAGAAGGAAAGGAGGAAGGGAGGGAAAAAGGAAGGCAACCTGCTGTCACACAAGAGGGAAGTCTCATAGCAATTTCTACTGTATGAACTCTTGAGCTGAAGGAGGAGTTTTCATTTCTGAATATTTTTTAGTTAAAAACAACAAAAAGCCCAAAACAGTAAAACTCAGTTCAACACCAGTTTGGTATGACCTCTGTTTTTCAAGCTCATTTAGCCTTCTGAAAGACTACATTTAGAGTTTCCATTGCAGAAAATGTAACAAACACAAAATATCAAGGAAACATCTTTTGTGTCTCAAAGAAACACCTGCTGAAGCAACTTTATTTTACTTATGATGTGGCAAACCCAATTAAAGGATATAAGATGTTATAGTGACAGATTTGGACATTATCACATATCTAAGAAACAGTCTGGCTTCAAAGTACAACACAGAAGCTTCTATTTATAAATATTTAACTGAAGCGTTAATAAAAAAATGAGAAAATCTTCTTTCTTATATTCCCTAAGGAATTTCTTTGGAAGAGAACTACTCATTGAAACTAGCAGCTTCTAACTCTCACAGATGGGGGGATTTAATATAAACATTTTTTTTTTAAAAAGTCTTCTGCAAATTTCCAATTTAACAGCACATGACATGACATTTGAGCCATAGAATCACAAAATTATTTTGGTTAGAAGGGACCCTATAGATCTTCTAGTTCTAATCCCTCTGCTACGGCTTAATTATAGCAAGAGTGCCTGATCTTTTAACCAACAAAACCTTCATCCCAGTGGCTGTTACAGGATTGTGTGTCTATTAAGTCACTAATTACTAAAACATTATTGAATCAAAAATCTAAAGTGAATCTCACAGCAATTAAATAAAATTTAGAAGCTGGTATTAAATTGACATTGGCAGCTACTCATCCTAATTGTCCAAGCGCCACCTACTCAAATGGGATAAAGGAGAAGAAGCAACAGTGGAAGTTGCCTATCATGACACCAAATCACAAAGTCACCCATTACTTTGTGTCTATTTAACATTCTTGAACATTCAAGAGGTCTTCCAGCCATGGCAGAGAGACCATCTAAGCTTGCTCTCTGTATTCTCATTAACAGCACAATCGTGTGCTTTCAAAACCTCTTTTAAAAGCAAATACCAAAGGGTACAAGCCCATGGTAAACGTGATCCCATTCCAGCAGCTGACAGAGTCATCACACATCAGGTGGGACAGTGCAACTTTCTGTGTGTTCCCACTCAGATTAACTGAGCTCACCAGAGTGCAGATAAGTCTCTGTGCAGCGTGTTCCCTTCTCAGCACAGCTCCTTGAGGCTGCTGTGCAGCAAAGGCACCGCAGAGCACCCGCAGTGCAGCCTCGCTATTGAAACCTGAGAGAAACCCAGACATGCTTCAACTTCTTCAAACATAAACTTCTTCTGAGCATGTGCATAAAAAAACCCTGTTCTTGCTCTGGTTCTTGGTAGTTATTTACCAATTACACTCAGCACCTGCAGCAGATTTCAACAATTACTCCAGCTTTACCATTCAATTCCATGCCCATTTCATCAGCAAGCTGCTACAGCATGCATTATGCATGCTGTATATTCCTCCAGCATGCTCAGTGTTCTACAAAGAAATGATGTACCCAGCAAGCCCCAGAGTCAGCCTCAAGAAAGTTGTACAATCAAGTTTCCTCATAGGATCATTTGATGCATGTTGATTACATTCAACAGCTTTCATCTCATCAGTGAACTGGGATCATATCTTGCCTTCAGGAGAGAAGGGCAAAAATCTTTGTAAGTCCCCACTAAATATAAAGCTACATTTTTAAGAAACATAACTCAAACTACTTCAGCAGAGCCAGAGTCAGACAGATTTTCCAGCTCTGTGGCATTTCTTACTGAACGACAAGCAAATCAATCAAATGCGGTTAGACAGGGAAGATTTTCATTTGCTTTTTTGAATCCCTCCTCTGCTCTTCACACAGCAATGAAGATCATAACTACATCAGTTCGGTTTTTTGGCAATATAAAGATAATTAAATACTCTTCATAGCAGTATTCTTTATTTACAGAATGTATTTGCTCCAAACTTTAGATCCTTCTATCTCTTTAGGAAAGGTGAATACAATTAAGCCCAAGCAGAAAGATAAAAACAAAACAAAACAAAACAAAACAAAAACTCAGTACTTCGAACACAGAATTGCCACAATAATTCTTTGTTCAAGAAAACTAGGCATAAATGCCGAATATTATTCAATGGGATATTGTTTTCTTAAAATGCAAGCCACAAAAAAGTACCTAGAGAAATAAAGTGAAATAATCTGGATTGCCAAAACCATTATCAGCGAAGAAGAATAAAAATAATTTAAAATAGGAAATTAGCAGGAAGTGGTAATTTGAAAGTAAAATGTTTCTAGAAGATTCTCAACACAGTAGTAAATGAAAACTGTGCAGTCACAAAGGGGGATTTGATCCAGCTTCTCCCACACACAGATATCACACTTGCATTGGTGCCCCAGCAGAGTGTTCTGCTCTTGCTCGGGAATGCAAAGTGCTGTACCACTGGCAAATGGATGTATCTGGTGAATTCTGGGAAACAGCAAGAAGGAGAAGCACAACAGCAGCATTATTTTACACCTTGTCCAAGAGCCTACAGCTGACCTACAGATCATAGGATACCGGACAATTTGGCAGCAAATATTAAATCCTAATTGAAACTTTGGAGGCCATTCAGACGCTGGTGCTTCTTTGATGTACCTTGCCTACCAATGGTCCTTCCATGTTCTGGTATGATTTATCTTAGAGGCAATTACCCTACTTAAATAACATAGTTGTCTTTTAATATGATAGTTCAGAACTCTCCTATCCAATGACTGTGTCATCTTAAAAAAAATCAATGGGACTTTTACCACTTTATCCTAACAAGGATCAAGACTGGGCTTTTGGAGACTGATCATTTAAAGATGTGCAATGTTTATTCTCTGGGTCAGGTTGTTCAGGCAACTTTTGCTGTGAGCAAAGAGCCTGTAAATCAGATATACACAGTGTCCAAGGACAAACCATTACCTATTATGTAATACACACAACACATAAATAGGATGAACGAGAAATTATGCTAAGGATTAAAATCTCCACCCAGCTGAACACCTGATGAGTCTCTGCTGAGCCAGATTCTCATTTGGTAGAAGAGATGGGTTGAAATGAGGCACTCTTTCACCTTGCTGATTTTCCATCTTCTGCTTCTCTTTTTTTCTTAGGGTTTTTACAAACTGTTATGACAGCACTTTTCCTCTTGAATATTATTCTATTTCAGCTGGGTATTGAAAAGAGATAGGAACCCTCAAGATCTCATCAGTTTTAACATCAATTCCTCAGCATCCTTTTTCAAGATATTAAAGTTTCCTTCATGTCAATGTCCATCATAAAAGGGAATTAATAGTGCTCAGTTGTTCCTCACATTGACACAAAGCAAAATGTGACCATTTCTTTGTGTGCTTTATGAAAATATAAACTGGCATCTACAGAAAGTTTTAAACATCCCAGACTTGACTCAGGAAAACATGCAAGAAAACCTTTGAAAAGAGGGGCTTGTGATTAAATAATGATTGTGGGATTAGGTCTGTTATTAAAAAGATAAAACCTGTCTGCTATCTAGCTTTTGTGCCAAGTGACGTTCTCCATAAATCATAATGAATAAATTAGTCACATAAGATAATACTGAATTTAAAAGAGTTATCAATGTGATTTCAGTATTACTTTCTATTATCTTCATTTTCTTAGAAACTTTTTGTCATTTTTTTAAGTGTCATTTTGAGAAAACACTGAGAATCAGAAGTAAAGTATTTTCAAGCAAGCCCCCTTACTGAAAACAGTTACAGTATTTTATGTTTTTTCCTCCCCTTTTCTTCTGAAAATTCGTCAGCTCAACTCATTACCACTACCTTTTGATCTACATGAGAGTTCTCTGCTGGAAGTAGGATAAAAAATACAATACAAGTGAAAAAACTAGCACAAAGTAAGGTTCAATCCCACAAAACACAAATTCTTCCGTCTGTCCCAGTCTACCTCTGGTTAGATGGGAGGGGATGTTACTGACAACTCTGCTGTCATTGATAGCACTTTTAATTTCCACCTTTTCCATAGAATCATAGAATAGTTTGGGCAGGAAGGGAACTTCAAAAGTTATCTTGTCCAAACCCCCTGCAATGAGCAGGGACATCTTCAAGCAGATCAGGTTGTTCAGAGCCCCATCCAACCCAACCTTGAATGTTTCCAGGGATGGGCCTTCTACCACCTCTCTGAGCAACCTGCTCCAGTGTTTCACCACCATCATGGTCAAACATTTTCTTCCCCATATCTAGTTTAAATCTAGTCTCTTTTAATTTAAAGTCATTACTCCCTGCTTTTTCACAACAGGCCCTGTTCAAAGATCTGTCCCCATCTTTCTTTTAAGCCCCCTTTAGGCATTGCAAGGCTACTCTAAGTTCTTTCTGGAGACCTTCCAGCACAGCTCTACCTCAGCTACATCTTGGAAACTCGCAGCCATCTCTGCTGCTGATGGCATTTGGCCACTGGCTGGCAGACAAGAACTTTGATGCTTCCACAAATACTTTTGGCATAAAATCGTGTATTTGGCATCTTCAGCCTTAGGGGTAGAGGGTGATCAATTCCAGCCTGGATATTTTCTTGGAAACTAAAATTATCAAATATAATGATCAAGAAGGAAAAAAAAAAATAGCTGTTTGTGTGGTTTACAGTGAATTGCTACTGTGCAGGACTGGGCTCACTAATGAAACAAATATCTAGGGAGTAATTTCTCACTTCATTATCCATTAAGATGGCTTATAATTGATTAATGATGTGTACAGTCTCAACATTTTCCTTTTACTGAACATTTTCATATTACAATGCCCAGAAATATTTCTGCAAGTTTTTAATGGCAAAAATAGATTATGTCCAACTTAAGGTAACTTATAGAAGCACTACTCTGTGTCAGAGGGAATAGCCATTATTGTACAAGAATATCAGCTTTATTAGACAAATACCTAAGAGAACCTGCATCTGATATCAAAAAACTGCCATTCAACCTTTTCCCTTTACATATTTACAATTTGCATTTATCTTTTTACCCTTCCAATAAGTAAATTCTCTGAGATATTACCTCTAAGATATTTTATTGTTTGTTTACAGTAATCTAGCTGCTTTATCAACCACTAAGATGATGTATTTACCCCACTACTTCATCTGGCACATGCTTCCTTTTATGTCTATTAATCTACACTGCACTTTCTACGCCAGAATTGTAGCTATTCAATAATTTAAACTTTGACATTATGAGACTTTGTCAAACATTCACAGTACTACTCTGGAGAACTCCTACATTGCCACATACTACTCTATATAGCCTATACTGGTAGGTATTCAACATTTTAATTAAAAAGTTAAACTGTAAATGCTGATTGTACAAGTGTGCATGATTGATCACACAAGTCATCATTTGAAGTAGTTATTAAATAGAAACCAAACTTTGTGTTGAACTGTAATATGAGTAATTTCATTTCTTTGCTCTAAATGTAGAAATCATTAAAGACTGATCTGTGAGGTTTCAGACACATACTGTCTGCTTTCTCTGCAGCAGCAACATAGAAGAAATACTAGAAAATAATGAGCACATTGCATCCCTCTTCAAAAAATAATTGACCTAAGCAAGACAGCAGCTTGAGAATTGTTAGTGTTTTTAAAAATACTGAACCAGAAAAAATAAAATTCTTCACAAAAACCACTGTATCAGTTGCAGGCACTTTTCCAACATCTTGCAGTGCATTTTTTCTGCAGTGTGTGCAGCATTCATCAGATGAGAGTACATAGTGCTTTTTTGATTACAATTTAAAAATGAAATATAAAAATCTTGAGTACCAAGTAATATTTTTTTTCATTCAAACTCATTCTTTCTTGTTTCCTTGGCATGTAACCCATGCCAGCTTTATTTTGCAGGGCTAGAGTACTCAGAGGGCAGCACACGCAGAAAATACATGTTTATAAATCTTAACCTGAGAAATAAGTTTTTCAAAATCCTGCAGTGATGATTCTTTTCTTTATAAAAATTTGGTACTAAATGTTTTATATCTGGAGCTGTAAAAATATATTTCAGGAGGAAAGGGGATAGACTGGTTGAAACTTAAAAGATTTTTTTAACTATTCCACGTAAAAATGGAAACATGAACTATACAAGCTGGTTTAATTACAGAAATCTTCTTAGGTAAAATTACCCAAAGTCCCTATTGGCCCATCTCTCTTGTGGCATCAGGAGAGTTGCTTCAGCAAGCAATTTTAAGCACAACACTCACTCTGAACACTACCTGAGACTATAAATACATTTATTTTGTCCGGCGCTGATCTAGTGCAAAAATGACGGAGCTGCACTAGGAACACAAGACCAGCTAGAGAACAAGTCTCTTGGATCCAGAGCTGTCACATAAATCACAGAAGGGTTCCCATGTTCTCTTTTCCAACCTGACACCATTCCCCACCACCTGACTTTCACAAGTTGTCAGTGCTCAGCTGAGCCCTTGACTCAGACCACCACAGCTGCAGCCCCACCAGGACCTTCTGCTGGTGCTTGGGACACACGAATAACTTGATTCCATGTGTCTGAAGCTCAATCCAAATTTAACTTGCCTGTCTCAGGATTGCTACAGTGACCCTGCAGAATTTCAAGCCAACATATATTACAAGAAACAACTGAAAAATCCAAAATTCCGACAGAAAGCAAGTTTGAATGAATTGCATCACTTCCACAGCTTAACCACCAAATCAAGGACTTGAAAACTACAGTTGGCCAGCAATGACCAAGGGGCTTACATTCAGTGGCCATCTAAAATCCTTTTTCTTCAATCCTTAAGAGTCCTCAAATCTGAGCAGTGCTTAGTGTCATAATTATAATGATACTGGTAAGATTATTTGAAGCTATAAAATATCACTAAACATCTCTTAAAAATATCTTTAAATAGCATTAGCTGCCTGATGGATTTCTCCAGTAAAGGTGACCTCACTTGGGATGGAACTTGTGTTACCAGAGACTTCTAAATAACTGAGGGAAAAGAGGCATCCAGAGAGTTTGGAAAATGTTTAGAGAGGCGCAAGTACTGTAGAAATAGAAAAACACCAATCTTTGCTTAATTATTTTATGGATTTGTTTGCTAAGCTTTTGTTTGCCCTCTGCAAATATTTGCATAATCAAGTTTCAGAAACATTAATGTTCCCAGAAAACACATTACAGCTGTTGAATTACAAAACTGAGATTTTTCAAACTCCAGACTAAATCTATACCAAAAAAAAAAAATATGTACTCATGGATGTAAATAGAAGTTTTAATGTAGGCAAATGTAGGGAATTCACAGCTCAAAAATTATCACCAGGAAAGAGAGTCATTGGTAGCATATATTTGGTTTCTAAGCAGACAAATCGTTGGTTGGATTGACTACCAGAAGTAAGATAATATTGTGTGGAAAATTTGCTGAAAATGTTTCTTTTATGAGCACAGTCTTATCACCTCAGTGTCAAAAGCAAAAATCATCTCAAGTCTAACACAAGCAAGGTATGTACAATTTGCCACTACGTCTCCTGAGGCCACCAGAGTAGCATTGAGGGGTTAACTTTTCTTCCTCTCCTTCTAATTCAGCCCTCTCCTCCCAGCTTTCTTTTTTTGCTCCCTTTCCCCCAGAAATACTGCTGCCCCAGGCATGGCAGGAGAGAGACTAACCCAGAGCCAATTCCTTCCAGGCTGCCAAGCAGGTGGCATAATCTCTTTTTACCAAGTGGTTTTTCACCTCCTCTGGCTCTCCCATGCCAACAACCCACAAGCACTTGCACCCAGAAGGAAACACAAAGCCACAAAGCCCTTCTGCTATCACACAAAGGAAAAGCATGCGAGAGGCCCCAGCTCCCTCCCCTGCAACGCTGAGGTTACCCTGACCTTTGGGAGGGCTGGGTCAGCCGCCTAAGTCAGAGGAAAGTTTCCACCTCCAAAGAGAAACAGTTAACTGAAAAAGCCTGCTTTAATTCTATGGAAAAGCTCAAACAGTTGCATCTCTCCCTGGATGAACAGTTACCAGCAGAGGTAACAGAATCTGTGAGTCTACTCCAAACTCCAGTTTTTAGCTCCAGCCATTAGACATCGTGCCCTGTACAAAAATAAAGATCAACTAAGTAATTATTGATATGTGTATAAATTACAGCAAGAAAACCTTAAGTCAATCATTCCAGAATGGCTAAAATGCTTTTATGGGCTTGGGTTAGCAGGAGAGTCAGGGAAAGGATCCTTGCAAGCAGAAGAAACTAATACGTCCCACAAGGGGCCAATGCAGAAGCACAGCAATTTCCTTCCAACCTCTCGGAGGAGCAAGGTTAGGAGAGAGATTGAATAAACAGACTATCCTGTTCCTCAGTGACACATATACTGGATTCACTTGTACAGGTAAAATGTAAGTGAGGGGAAAGCTCAGAAGCTTTGGAGGGTTCATTCCTTTCAGCGTTCAGGATCTGCGATGATAAAATGTTCAAATATGTTCAGAATATGTTCAAACTTATTGATACTGACAACGGGCAAACAGGTTAAAAAGGAAAAGAGAAACTCCCCTCCCTTCCCCAGATTTATCCAAAAAGCCAAAGTAAGCCCAAAGTCTCCCCTGGTGTGCAGTGGGACCGGCCTCAGTCCAGGTTTGTGTGTGCTCACAAACAGCCCGCAGTGCTGGCTGTGGAGGGAGCTGTGGGTGCACATAGAGATGGGGACACGGCAAAGTCAGACCCACACAGCCAGAAAGCAATGCCAGCAACCATCCAAACCCTAAGGAAGCAATTGCCCAAGTCCTAGGAAGCAACTGCCTGAGCCCCAGCAGGCAGAAGGGCTGAGTGAGAGGATGGATGGGACATCAGGAACGGGGAGCCAGGTCCTGTGCCTGCTCCCCTCCTCCAGCGAGTCAGAAGAAGTAAAAGAAATCAGAGGCAGGTTTTGGCTCTCAGTTATCACGCAGAAGGAATTATAAAAGCTATTTTTTAACATGATGGTCATGTCTGCAGGTCATCTCTGCAGCAAATATGAACAGGAACGTTTGTGGCATTAATCCCATGCTGGCAGACTGATGCTGCTTTCAAGCTGAGTAAGTGTTTAGTGCTCTGAAGGGAAGGGGAAGAAAAGATTTCTTTTAGACAAATTGCTTAATTGGGGAGTCAGGAACTCTCCTGCCTAAGCAATTGATTTTACAAAAGGAAAAAAGTTTATTTCAATGTGTAAGCCAAAATGTTCGTCTATAATATCCAGGGAAAACTAAGCCAAGGGATAGACACTTGCCTTTATACTGCTGAAACCACAATTTAAAAAACATAAATAAGGCTAATAAACCAATCTTTAAATAAAGACTCTTCATTCATTGACTGTTGTACTGAAGAGTAAATCCAGTGACGGACACAACGCATTCCCAGGTCACTGACTGATCATTTACCCTGATGGCAGGGGATGAGGAATTGCAGGTCCCTGGAGGGATGCTCAGCCTCACCACTGGCATCTGACAGCTTTGGAGATCAGCTTCCCTTAAGCTAATGGACTTTGGTGCATTGAATTGCAGATCTGTACTGCAGATCTCAGGGAAAAGTTCCAGCACCATCCCCTGCCCAGGAGAAATTCCTCCACCTTACACAGGGACATGAACGGAGCATTTACAGCCACCAGTGTGACCACACTTTAAAGAATAGCACACCTTTGAAGACAAAGTTCATCTTTACAATGACAGACACTTAAAAGCAGGCTTAATATTAAACACTATCATGTCGTAACTTTCTCAAGCTATAAGAAAATAAAACACTAAGTGTCATGTTTTAATAAAGCAGCATAATTTTTGTGCTTAGCAACTTGCTAGGCACCTCTTGTGTTTACTATTGTAAATTACTGGGTAACTTTTCCAATAAACTCATAAAGTCTGTGACACTGTACTACCTTGCTCCTAGGAGTCCACACTGAGATAACTTTGCAAACCTCACTTCTGACACGTCTCCAAAAAAAGTACGTTATCTCTGTCTCTTGGTTTCTCTTTAGGGCTGTGACTTTCAGCAACGACTTTTGTGTGATGGGTCAGACCTAGCAATGTAATCTAATCTAACAGCCAATATCCCAAGTAACGTCTTTTTAGCTGAAGCTAAAATACAGTATGCCATTCTGATCTTTCTTGACTTGCCAGCTGCCTTTAAAAGTCAGACACACTCAGATCTCATCTTCCTCTGACTCCTGTGTCTGCCTCCTTCTGCCAAGCTGCCATCACAGCCTCAAGGTGTCCTTCGGATATCATCTCTGTTTCCTTCTCAGCTTTCTGTAAAACTTCCCTAGGGCTCACCCTCCACATCCTTTTCCCTTGGTAAGGTCACAAACCAACTCAAACTGAACGGCTGTCTCTGTGTTCTGGAGTCACAAACCAGTTCATTCCAATGTCCTGCTTTTGAAACTCTAACTTCGGATTAGTTTTCTGATATATTTTCAGGGAAGAGGTCAGCAGCTCAAGAGCACAATCATTGTCACTAAGCTTTAAACATCTTTAGATATTATTCCACTTCCCTGGATGCTCCTGGATAGCATCAGCAGCCTCCCTCTTTTCTGGTACTCCTAATGTGGGGATGAGACCCAGAGGTGCTCACAGCACCCTCCCATCATTCAGCTTGGGCGCTGGAGCCCCCTTTGCCATCAGCACCAAAATATTAGCATTCTAAAGCATAATTCACTCAAACTATTTTACTGGTTAAATTTAATACTAAATAAATCACACCCTCATCTGCAGCAGTTGCATTAACTTCACAGCTCAGGACTGTGGAGAGCCTTTAATTAAGCTGATGACTGATTCTAGGTGCTGTCTTCCTTGAGTCCCTTGAATTGGTGCATATTGCTGTGAATCACTCTTAGCTCCACTCACAGTGTAACAAACCTGCCTGTCTCATTCTCTTTCTTTGAAACAAAAACTCCCAAGGCATTCTGCCACTATCAGGTGCCTCATTTTTAAGAATCACAGGAGCAAATTTTGCCTAACATGATGCTTTGCTTCTGGCACATGCTGCCAGTAACATTGGGTGTTGTCAACACGTGAGAAGTTCAAAGTCACTGATCCAAAAACCTGTCAAATGATTAACACAGCACACAGTCACTAACCTGTATGCTGCATAATTTAACATTTATAATTCAATTTGAGGACCTTAGATAAAAATCTTTAAATGAGAAAGCTTGTAAGTAAATTCCAAAACAATGTTCAGGTGATGGACAGCATAGAGGTCTTACTATGCTAAGTTTAAGAATGAAATACTGAACAAAATAAGTACAAAATTACCTTAACACATAGTTAGTGAAACAGTTTTGAATTAAAGAATGAGAAAGATTAAATCCCTCATGATGGGGTATCCGTTCAGGGAAGTGTTATCTAACACTCACAGACCCATATCTCAAGTGGCTTCAAAGAGAATCAAACTTAATTCCCTATTTCTTAAAGTAATGATGTGTGGTAGTAAAATTCTTATATGATTACAGTCCAGGAAAGTACTAAGCTATTATTAATTATGATTTATCACCATGTTGATGTATCTTTGTGTATATTAAAATGACTGCCTTCTAAATTCCTATGATTAGCATCACACCGAAAGCCAGAAATTGTCTGTGTATTAGAAAACACTGGTGTGCATGGCTATATATACTATATCTATCAAATCTATACCACATAATCAGTATAATATACCCCAAAACACAAGAGTACTTACACTTTTTGCTAGTTACTTTTAAGTTTTATGAAAAGAGCAGGGAATTAAGAGTGGGAAGTTTTGAAAGCATATTAACAATTTTTGCAGGAAAGGAAGAGCCGAAAACCACACCCCATCAACAAGGTCACAGCAGGCAGTGGAACTGAGTTCACCTGCAAGGAGAGACCCCAGTTGCTTCCATCTCAGCTGCAGTGCTGGGCAATTGCTGCTGGAACACACTGTGCCTGAGACCCAGACCTATGGGGACACCGCTGCTCCTTACAGCATCAGCTTGTGATTTGACACCACCTCTCTTTCCCTTTCTCACTCTTTTTTGTTTGGTTGGGTTTGGGTTTTTTTAACTAGTTAACAATCTTGATGTTACCTTTGACACAGACCAATTGTTTCTTCACAGACTGGAAGGGGAAAATTAGGTATTTCAAATGTTGAGTTTTTTCTCATTCCATTAACTTTTTATTTATGACTACCTCTTCTTATGATGAAGGAAGGACTGTTTTTAAAAAGAAAAGGCACTGGTTATTCTCTGGTAGCACAAACATTGTCAAGCAGATTGAAACACAGAAAGGTAGTATATGTGGAAATGGGAAGATTTACAAGTTGTGATTAGTTTTTCAAATTTCCACCTGGAGAGCTCCAGTTTGTTCTTCCCGTACATTTGTATATGTCACCACATATATTTGGTCTGTAGAATATCAACAAAGCACATCAGCAACTCCCCTCAGATGTGATCAAAACCAGTTTGTCAGAATGGAAGAAAAGCAATAGCAGACAATGAGGATGCAAAAGAGCCAAAAACATTTCCAGAGAACAGCACTCAAGGCTTTTCTATCAAGCTCCAAACCAGTCACTTTGATGATTGCCATAACCTTTTTGGACAACTTTTTGAATCCTCTAACAGGCCACTGTGCACCTCCAGAGAGAGTCTCAAGAACAGAATAAACACAAGGGTATTGCACGTGTGCTCAGCGTTTAGGAAAATCAAAAATAAAAATATTTAGTTTGTTCTATATGTGCACTTTGAGCTGCTCACATCCAGCAGTGTGACAGTGACACGTGTCCCCACCAGCCTGCCTCCTGCCACCACGGCCACCACCACTCTGTGCTTCCCCATAGCTGGGGCTCCTCACGAGGCATTATAAACATGTTTGCACAATGCACAGCATGGCTCAGATTTCTACTACCTTAAACAAAATACCATTCAAACTCATTAGTTTTAAATGTATCCTTTTTTATTGTTTTTTGTTTGAGTTTGTTTTGTTTTGCTTTTATGCACTGTTTACCTAACAGTGACACAACCCTGTATTTCTTGCGCCCTTCGTTATGTATTATTCTGGCTAATTCATAATTGAACACTCACTGAGATTATCTGTTAGTGACTTGCTTTTGATGTAATGAATTTCAGAAATGAAGCTCTCGTTTTAAGGGATTTATTTCCTAAACAGCTGGTAGATTTGAATGATTCTCCTATCTGCACAAGGCCTGGTTTGGGCAGGTTCTGTGGGCATTTAAAGATCCAACTACCTGAGGTTTCAACCCAAAAAGTATGACTGAGAAGCCTTTATGAACAGGAACAGCTAAATATGAACATCTCTCTCTCTTTAGGAGGAAATGGGTGTACAGCAGTTTGCAGGAGAGGGCAGATGTTTCCTGCTAAGGTACGGGTTTGGTGAAAAAATCTTAGTTGCGGTAAGCACACGTATAAGTCCAAAGGGAACACTACAACCCCCCTTAAATTATGTGCTCCTCAACCTAATTGTAAATAAGAAAACTGTTAGTACACCTCTATTCATCAATTAGTCAGTGCTAAAGCACTACTACAATAAACCTGAAATGTTAACATTCTTGATAAAGTCCCTGGCCAAGGATGAAATTTGCTGCAGAATTTTTGCTAAGGGCATTTCTTCACTGACCTTTTATAGTTTACAATCTAAAAGCTAATGAATAAATAAAAGTGAAAGGAAGGCGGGAGAGAAGAGTAAAAGGTTATAACATACATATTATATTACACAGTAATTATGTGCTTCTGAAATGCCAATTAGTAACTCCTTCCATGATCCAGCTCACAGTCAGATCAATATTAGGTTGATAACAGCAGAGAGTCATGATCTGGCAGACAATGTTTTATTATTAAAGAACGTAGAAAGCCACAGAAATATTAGCTTAACTCCACTTTTTTAATAAGAGCAAAGTGTAAACCTGATTGCGTTAAGAGCAAGACATAAACATTTCTATTTTGCATTCCCTGTAAATTCAGTACAAATGTTTGGCTTGAAGACAAATGTTTGGTTTGTTTTGGCAGATCCTAGCCAGCCAAGATAATTATTATTTTCTATTTATGGTGTGTGGGATGTTTTTTACTTTTTTTCCTCCAAGCAAAGCAAACAATGTTTTAACAGAATTTTCTCTGTCAGGGGAAAAAGAATGGTAAAAAGTCATTTGGTCATCAATGCAACATGGAAATGATTCTCCTGGAAGAGCTAATTTACTTGCTGTGTTGAAAAGATGAGTCAAAAGTGTGAAGAATAAAACCAGATTCATTGCCCTGGGCGAGATCCTGGAGTGGAGGCTGTAACAACAGAGAAATGAAGCAGGCATTTGGCAATCCCAGCTAAACCCTAGAAGTTTTTGTTACAGATCTCAAAGTAAAAAATCATTATTCATAGTAATGTCATTAAGGTGGGAAGATTTGTAATCATTTTTTTAAAAAAAAGCTGTAAAAAGTCTTAGAGGTGCAAGGCTTTATTAGGAGATTTTGCATTTTATCCAAGGGCTATCCAAGGTATCGCTGGGGTTTTTTTGTTGCTTGATATTCATTTTCCTCTGTCCACTTGTTCCTCTGTCACCAAACCTACACTGTGCACTCAGTTCTCAGTACTCTTGGATGCAAAATGTTGTACCCTTCCCTCAACAAAGAACATGAGAAAGGGACAGGGCTTCCCTGTGTCTGGGCACCAGCCCCGCTGCAGCCCCAGGGTGATTCAGAGCAGGAATTGTCACGGATAAAGTTTGTGGGATTCAATTTACCGGACAAGCAGATCCTTCTGCTTCTTGTTCTGTGAATTCAGAAGTTTGTGCAGTGTTACAGAGCAGTGAGTAGCTGATCCAAAAACCACTGAGAAGTAACATCACATTGATTGTAACGCAGGAGCTGAGATGCCACAGGTTTGTTTGCTGGGGAGAAATAAAAGTATAAGAGCAAGAGAAAAAAGAAGGGGTTTTCGAGATCTCATTCCAGGAGGTGTGAAGTTTTCCTGTAACCTTTTCCTTGAGCCTTCATAATTGCTGAAACAAAAACTGTTTCTTGGCAAGTTATGATTAATATGCAATTTATATTTGTCTGGTCACTAACGAAGTATTTTTGAAGTAATTTCCAATTTGAGGTCCTCATTACCATAGGGCAGTTACTTCTCCTCTACAGTCATAAATACTTTCTCATGGAATATCCATTGACTCAGCATTGAAGCACTTGAAACTATTTATAAAGCAGATTTTACACCTGACACATTGAATTAAGAGCAGAAAAATGAGACCGTTTTCTAATGGCATCAGTATTACTGTGTTGGTTGTAAAATGGACTCATGTCTAGAAGGCTCTGATTCATGTTCTCTCTTTTTGAAGACTATTGACTTGTCTGGGTCTTTTCTCTTCTTTTCTTTTTCTTTTTTTTTTTTAATAGCATATTGATATTGGTGGTGGTGGTGGTTGTTTTGGCTTAAAAGCTCAGTTAAATGAACTTAATAAATGTTGCTGTCAGTGAAAAATTAGCATTGGCTGTCCCAAACATAAGAAAGGGATACTTCCAAAAACAAGTACCAGACTGCTCTCTGTTCTCTGGTACTTTCAGAGGCAGACCTAGAGAGGACTAAATGGGTTTAAGCAATTTAATATTATATTTGCTGACTCTATGAAGTAGGCCAGGGCAATTGTAATTCATCACTTCCCATGACCTTGCCCATTTGAGCATGAACTAACCAGCCGGTTGAGGTGTGATGGATACAGTTCTGTGTTTCACAACTGGTCATTAGAGCCACAGGTAAAAACCCCTTGTCCCTGAGCCTGCAGACATTTTGCATTACTGATTATACACTGCAAAGCTTAATGCAGTCTATATAAAAATGGCAGTGCTAACCGAAGATTTATACCTTTAATCCCCTCCTGCCTCGGCTCTAAGTCATGATTTTTATTCCCAGCACTAACGGGATAAAGCCCAACTGACAATCTCCTGAACCTGATGTGCAGTTCAGCTGCTCCTTCTGAGAAGACAAACAAACCCCAAACCCTCCAACTTTGCTGTGAAGGGAGCGAAGCCCCAGCAGGTTTCCTCACCCCACACAAACCTGTGCACAACCCCGTGCTGGCAGAGCCTGAGTCACCCAAGGGCAAAGCACTGAAGTGAACTTTTCAGGCTTTCACATCATTTTATGAAACAAAATAGCTGGTGTAAAATTTCTCGATGTTGGTTTTTTTTTTCAGAATTAAGAATCACTAATCAAATATCATCACTGATTGCATTGTTATCTTATTTCAGGGGAGGAAAAAACCCCACTTGTTTCTGCATAGATACTTCCTACTGAATACCAATCTGGCTAGGAATTTCATTTTATCACTGTAGAGTGCAGTAACTCCACTAGAAAGTAGTTTTCGATCAGTGCAAAGGCAGGATGGTGTCAGAGGCTGGGGAAGAAGGCAGCCAAGGAGAGAGCCCGTGGTCTTCCCCACCATCACCCTCACTGCCCAGCCACAGCAATCCACACAACTCTCTCACACGTGTGGACAGCACCACCAGCAAAAACACACCGTCCCGTCCAGATCGGACAGCGGCAAAACCACGACTGACAAGCCAATTTCACGCTGCATCCCTCACCCAGAGCCTTCCCCGCACCAGGACCGCGGAGCAGAGACTCGGGAGGCAACCACAGCTCCGCGCCCTGCGCCGCCTCCTCCGGGGCGAACTTTGGGCACAGCCCCACTCTGGGCTCGCCCGATGCCGGTGCCCGGCGGGACCCAAGTTGTCCCTCCTCGCCTCGCCCCGACCTCCACCGAGCTCTGCCCGCTCCCGCACGGCAGGTGAAGGGCTCGGGGGCGACCGCGGAGCCCCCGCTGCCGCCCTCCCTACCTTGACGCCCCGCGACGAGTGGCAGTGGACGTGGTGGGACACGGTCGCCGTCTGGTTCATGTTGCCGGCGGAGCCGGGCGGGCACGGGGCGCCCGCGGGTCCCTCCCGGCGCCTCCGAGCGGCCCGGGGGGCTCCGGCTGCGATGCTCCGGCTGCGATGCTCCCGCACCCCCGGGGATCCGCCACAGCTCCGCCCGGCGGGGGCCGCCCGCCCGCTCCGCCCCGCCCGGAACCGACACCGGCACCGGCACCGCCCCGCTGAGCCGGGACAGGACCGGCACCGAGCCGGGACTCGGGGCGGGTGGAGCCCTCCCGCCCCTCACCCCCAGGGCCGGGGAGCAGAGTGTGAGCGAGCTCAGCCCCGCGCTGAGAAAGCCGAGCCCCGCAGCGCTCTCAGCTGAAATCAGCAAGACTGCAGCAGAAAGTTTATGTTGGATGCTTTTTCTTCCGTGCTCTCGTGTGGGTTTGTTTTTTCTTTTTTTTCTTGCTTTCTCCCTTCCCCGTTCCCTTCTGCCTCCTCTTTCCTCGGTTCTGAGGTGATTCCAGCCCGCTGCGGTACCTGGGTACCGGTGTTCTTATGTAATGCAGGTACGAGGCATAAGCATCAACCTCGTGTCCTCTGCCAGCGCTCACGGGGTTTCCGAAATCACCGCGCTCTGCTGAGCGCTGCAACAGCTCCACGCTTCCCCGTGGATCAGAAGAAATGCAGCTCTGACTACGCTTACACCCAAATAACTTTCACAGGGTTTGTTTGTACCCTCCAGAGTCCTCAGCAGGATTTGCCAGAAACATACAAAATGCTCTTTCTGCGGGTCCAACCCAGAGCTGGTATCAAAGCCAGGATCTGGGGATGGAAACTGGTAATCTCTGTGAGCAGATTGTGACACCTCAGGCTAATAATGATCAAGCAATGTGGTATAAACCTAACACCTTTCAATGACTTTTTGTTTAGAGAAACCTACCAGTAAAACAACACACACCTGGGGTGTCTTTGAGTGATGCATGAAACTGTAAAAAGGGCAGGTAAAGTCTATTCAGGGGAAAGTGAAGGAGAACACGGGCAGACTGCAGCCAGAAGCCATGGCACAAACATCCCAAAGAAACTGTTGATTTGGAGTCTCTCCTTGCGTGAGTCTCCAGCTTTAGGCATCAGTTCTTTCAAGAGGGAGGCTGTTGAGCACTATTTGATACCATATCAAAAATTATAATCCCAGCAGAGGAAGCTATTGCTCAGAAATAAAATGACTTTTAAATATTCTGGCCTCAGGTTTAACTTGCTCTATGGTTCTGTCTCATTTTCCTTCCTACAGCCATCCATTTTTTTAAGTAGCTTGAAGAACCTGTACAAAACATTTGTCCAAAAACAGGGAAGCAAGAAAACAAAAGTTTTGCCAAAAACTTCAAGCTGTACTTAGAGTGGTGTGAACTCCCACCAGAAGCATTGGTTTCCTCCAAGCACCTGCCCAGAGGCACCAGGGTTCAGGCCTGGAGGGGCAAGTCAAAGGTTCATCCCACTCTGAAAGGAAGGGACAGGCAAAGGGAGAAGTCTGAGTGCTCACAGCTCAACACATGCTCCCAGAGGACTACAGGGACCATCAGCTGTGCTTGTAAATCTCAATGTGACTTCAGATGTCTGAAGAAAATCTGCTTTAAATCATCTCAAACACAGTGTTCCATAGTCAGAATTCATTTTGCACACCTTAACTCGGACTCAAAGGCAGGTGCTGCTGCAAATGGATGGTAAAAGAGATTGAGCTGATGAGGAAAAGTCTGATGATCCTCTGCTCAGTCTGCAGAAAGCTGCCAAGGCAGCTCTGTATGGGAACCAGCCTTGAGTACAAACACCCCCTCCAGAGGGAGGAGAGCAGTCAGAAATGTTTACTGCAGTGACAACAAGAAAAATGTCATTTCCCTAGGAAGCCAAATGTAGAGTAAAGGCACAAGAGGGTCCCTCATGGCTCAGGCAGGATCATCTCTGGGCACCACAAGTGAGGCCTCCGGGCTGGCCTCTAGCCTGCAGCACTTGCTCACATTAGCCTCCTTCACCTTATCAGATTTATTGGATTTTGAGCAATAAAAAACACATTTAGCAAGCATATCAGGGGCTCAGCAGTGCCCTTTCACCTCTCTCTATCATATGCAGGCAGGAATGAAGCTTAATGGATATAGATGGGAAAAAGAAGACCTCACATAAAAATGAGAGTTATGATTCAACTCAAAGGTTCTTTGGTTGGTATGGAGGAGGAGGGAATGTGTAAGTGGTTGTTTGGGAAAAGGGCTAACAGGCTAACTTTCACCATACTCTACCCAAATATTTGTTCTGAAAGGAAAATTATGGCTTCAAGTTATATGTCACCAGAAGCTTGAGCAAGCAGAGGTAGCCTGGAAGACTCAAAGACTTTTTCTTCATCTTTAAATATATTTGTGTTTGACAATCTCACTTAGGAACTATTTGAAGACAGAAGAATGAAGCAGTAATATTTTTAGTCTAAGTACCTATGGATTCTTGTAAGCTCCTATGAGAACTCTGTGTAAAACTTTTGTCCTTGATTTTTTTTTTTTTTGTGCTTCACAGTGGCTGATCTTCCATGCAAGCCCCAGAACCAGCTTTAGGCTAACACAGAAATCTCTTCCTCATAAAAACAAAGGAAAAGCAGCTTGGATTAAAATACTGCCAAAGACAGAGAGAAGATCAATAATTTGTTTTTAAATGAACCAATATATTGTTTTTAAATGAACTTCTACAAATTTTAAGACATCTATTCCTAGAAAGTATAAAGTTTGCTGATTATGGAGCCTAATTAGAGGATAAACCTAGCAAAGGCTGGAGCTGTAAAATCTCTAGAAGTGCATCATTTGTCATTACAAAA
Source organism: Empidonax traillii (assembly GCF_003031625.1). Lineage (NCBI taxonomy): Eukaryota > Metazoa > Chordata > Aves > Passeriformes > Tyrannidae > Empidonax > Empidonax traillii. The sequence goes on along the minus strand of NW_020956008.1, from coordinate 434,018 downwards.
TATCTCAGAAGCAAAGTAAATCGATAGAGTGGGATTCCAGAACGTGCTGGCTGAAATCCTCCAGAGCACCACTGCTCACTTCTTCAGTAATATCATTCCCTGCCACTCCTCTGGTTCCTCAATGTGGCTGTTAATCCTCCACAGGTGTAATCTTCTTCAGGAACTGGCTGCTTAGCAAAATGCAGTTCACCCTGGATGTTAACTGCTAGTGTGAACATCCACTTTAGCCCTGCAAGGAGGTTTTCAAAAATTTCAGTGCCTTTAGGGTGCAATTAAATAACTGAGTGATCACAGAAGTATGCTGGAGATTAGTAAAGCTGTGAGCAGATGCCTCTGTTACATGTTGCAATGGAGCAGGTGGTACCTGCCAGTGTTGGAGCAGCCCCTGAGCGCACTGAATGAGCCTCCTTCCTGAACTATTTAAAATGAGTAAAGAAATCAACATGATCAGCCAGGAAAACTGATTAAGTTATCCAGAAAGTTTAAGTGATAGAAGGTTTTCTGACAGAAAATCTTGCCTGCCCCACTGTCGAATGCAGCGAGTGGCCATGGGCAGCAGAACTGCTGCTGGAGAAGCTGTTTCCCAGAGGTTCCTGATCACTATTCAAGTCCTGCAGTAACCTGCTGTTATAAACTCCCAGCACAGTTCCAGGGCCACATATTTTCCTGCCTCTTGCTTTCTAAGCCTTATGTTCCAAAAAAAAAAAAAAAAAAAAAAAAAAAATCCCCACAGCCCTTTCTTCTTCTTTTTTTTTATCACATTATATGAATTGTATACTCACCATTCTAAGAAATAAAAAGGTAATGTGTATATTGGTAATATATATACTTCATGACATGTTTTTCTATAGCTGTTTGCTTTCTTTTCTCCTTTATGTAAGTATATAAAATTTACTCTTACTGCTGTTCCACATACCAAGGGCCTAATTCTGCACTTGCATAAGTTGGCAGCTATTGACATGAGTGAACTCAATTTCTAATTCATACCAGTTCATAATCAGATTACTGACTTCTCTGTTTATGGATGAAGAAATTTTAATATTGCAAGGGAGGCTGACTCTGGATCACTGTGAGGCTTCTGACTTCCTCAGAATTATTAACCACAAGGAGCTGTGCTGTGTGCTGATGCTGGGCTTGTGTGAAACACAGACAGGGCATAGCCTCCCTCCAGCCACCATTCCAAAAATCCTCTATTTCTTTCTTGTTACTCCAAACAGGTGTGGATGGAAAGGCCAGCAGCTATCATACGCTGCTGGTCATGGCCAGCAAGTTCACACACAGCTTAAAGTATCCCAGGAAAAGCTGTTCCTGGAGGATAGCAATGCAGCCGTACACCAGCCTGTGTTCCTTCATGCACAATCCCACATCCACTGCAGACTCTGATCTGACTCCAGCTGATGAAGGGAATGTGAAGGAGAATTCCCTCAAGTAAAGCTCAACTTCAGACAGACTCAATAAATCAGTGGGATGCCAGGCTGCAGCGCCAGGAGCTGCTGCTGCTCTGTTAACCCACAGTGTTTGGTTACTGGAATGTAGGATTTCTCCAAGTGGACATCTCTCCCACTGGGAAAGCACTGTGTTATCCCTGCAAGGTGTTGTCTTACTCACTGTGCATGCATCCAGTTCTTTTTACCACTCCAAAATTCCCTCACAATTTACTGTCTTCAAGTTTTGCAGGGTGATTTCTAACCAAGGAGAATTCACACCATCACTGAAAGACATGCTCAAAACTTAGAACAGCCAGTCCAATATATGGAACTGATGAAGAAACAAACACAGATCTTCCTCATTTGTGCACACCAATATCCACAGAAGCATAAGGGTACACTTGTTATGAGTGCTTTCTGTTCTCATTCACTACATTTACCTTAATATAAAATATTTAGATAAAATATTTGCGGCTCTTTTTAGAAACAAAAGCTGTAGTAAAACATTCTGGTGCACAATGATTCCTTCACTTAATTTTCTGTAAAATGGAGGTGAATAATATCAAATTACAGCCAGAAGATGAAAAAAAAAAAATCCTCCCTGTTACACTAATAATGAATAATTTTGACTGAATTTTGCTGCAAACATGGGATGTCATGAAAATAGAATCAGTGATGTCTACATATCAGTGATTCAGTGCAGGGAGTGTGTGGTGAGAAGTGATGGAAGTGAAAAACAGGCTGCATACTACTGCCTTGTTACCAGGGAGGAGAATCAAATGGTTTTTGAGATGGAAACTGTGAGCAGAGGCAAGAGAAAATGATCTGTGCCTGAATGAACTGAACCTGCACAGACAGTAGGTGACTTTACGAGCAGCACTTCGCAGTGCACCTCTTAGCAGGTCTCTCTGGGCTGCTGAATGAATTCTGATGAATCACAGGCAGTGGCAGAAGCAAAGAGTATCTTCAGGATCTCTCCAGTCTGTGTTGTGTGTGCCTGTTACCAGACTCAAACAGGGAATGAGAAAAGAGCAACCTTTGGTCCTTTTCATTTTCAAATGAAGGTTCAGAGTAATAGCCAATAATATCGTAGAAAATAAAAAAAAAGCAGCAAAGCAAAAACCTGACATTTATGGCCACCAAACTATATTCATTTTCTTTAGCACATTAGTTTTCAAAACCCATTGTACTGACAGATACACATACTCCACAGGTGAGGAATGTGTGGAAAGAAGAACAAATCCTTTTTCTTCCATCCATCTCACACAAAGTCTGTAGTAGGCCCCAGGAGCACTGTAGTCCATCTTACTGTACTCATTTAGCCTTCTATTTGCACAAGCCATTGCATTATTAAAAAAAAGAAAAAAAAAAAAAAAAAAGGTGAACCTGAACCTATCTGAGAAGCAGGTTTAATGTCATGCAAAACTATTACTCACACTGCTAACAGGATTCAATATTTCTACCATGTGAGAGCTGCAGGATGATCAGTGTTTTTGCATGCGAAGATTTACAGGAACACAGCTAACCATCTCCCTACCCATGAGCGCAGCTCTGTTCCCAGTCTCATCACACCACACTCGGGAACTGCCACAAAACACTGAAGGCATGCCAAAAGTAGCGTGAAGTGCCTTTCTGTACAGGCTTATGCTTCTTTAAGCCTTAAAATTTCACTTACTCTGGAAAACACTGAACCCCACGCAGAGCATGAAGGGTCTGCAGGAACATCACAGCCCTGTCCAGTGCTGATTCCCCAGGGATGTTCTTGCCCCAGCTAATAGTTCAGCTTGTGAAACAGTCTAACAATTCCCAAACTGAGAGTCAGTCCAGCTTTCCAAGTATTTATGTGCCTAATAGGTAGCCCTAAAAACTTCTCAAGTCTTTGCCAAGTTTACTACGGCAGAATTTGACCTGATCAAATTATTTTTCCCCTCAACATGAAATTACCCTGTAATTCCTTCTTCATCTGGGTTATCTACACTAGGTATCAAATGCAAGCAAAATTCATGCTGAGCCATTGTGTTGGGATGAGAAATTTTACCCTGAATTATTTGTGTGCAGAGGTATCATCCTGAAATCAGCTGCCAGTAAAGCCAGAAGGAAAAAAAAAAAAAGAAAAAAAAAAAAAAAAAAAAAAAAAAAAAAGGAAAATTCACATTGTTTAAAGGGTTTGAAGTT